>NW_028190588.1:15000-125875 GCF_048542155.1 Nylanderia fulva
AGCATTTACTGCTTAAACGCTTAACTTTCAATTCTGTCGCGCTGCCTATCCTTTTCATGTACAAAAATGATCGCTGTTTAATTCAGCGACAAAAGTTGTTACGTGATCATTTTGTCGCTCAAACAATCGGTTTCAGCGGCTCGTGAAAAGGCACCTTTACCTGAAATGTATGTACAAACCGTGATGATGCAATATTTGAAACATAAACAATTCTTGATTTATCATCCGCATAATATAAGAGATTATTTCTTCGACTGTAATTTTTAAAATATATACCGAATTTTGTCAATTCCAATTTTATTTAAATATATATTGAAATGTTATATTAATTTATTTTTAATTTGAAGGCAAACATTACTCTGTCATTAACATATCGTTTAAATAAATTGCAAATACTTAATTGGAAATGATGATAGTATTGTAAGAGATATTTCAGACTCGTGTGCTTTCAATATAAATTAATCTACGATTTATTATTTTTTATTCTTCAAAACTGAATTCATTGTGATGCGACAATTGAGAAAGGCACTGAGAAAGAAAATAACAGTGCAAATTAACAAAATAAAGAAAGTTAATTTAGCTTTGAGAATTATCTTTAGTTATTTAATATGTTCGTATATTATATTTTTTGCAGATATATTTCTAAATATTTTATTGGATTTTTTGTTTCATATATATAATAACTATTATTATTATTTTATTAATCTACAAGTAAATAAATTTAAATACGTAACTTCGCTCTGAAATATCGCATGTTTTAGATTAGCGTAATTTATTTTATAAATACAATGTAACTACAAAGTAAAGAAAAAACTCAGTGTTAATGTAAATAAATTAATATTATGATTAAATGAAAATATATTTTTATTATAAAAAATGTCAATTTTCAATAATGTATATTGCCAGTACATGTCCAACAATATTATTTTATAATAAAAATATGTATATTTGTCATAAGTTAGGTTAAACAACTATTTAAAATTATTAATAGAATAATTATGAATTTTAGATATCAGGAGTATATTCGAATTATCCGGAATGTAATTCGAATCAGGTTCGACTTCATTTAATTTTTGAGAATATCCGCACATTCCTAAGCCTTCGTGCCGTTTGAGAGAATATTTATGTTTATAACTCTTGCCGCATTGACACGTATATATTTTTTCCTCCGAGTGCACAACTTTGTGATGGATTAAGGCTGGCATCGTGCCGAAACGCTTGCCACATATGTCGCACTTATAATTCTTCTCGCCCGTGTGCGTCGTCAAGTGTGCCAGCATATTAGTTTTATCTAGAAATCTCTTGGGACAAAAATCGCACTCATACTTGAAATCGCCTATGTGAGTCTTGATGTGATATTTCAAACCTAGTTTAGAATGGAATGACTTCTTGCATATATCACACAAATATGGGCGTTCACCGATGTGTTTACGCAAATGATTTTCCAGATAGATCCTCTCAGAAAAGCTTTTGTCGCATAAGTAGCAAACATGTTTCTTTTCGCCATTATGGGTTTGCTTCAGATGACGATTCAGACTGCTGTTCCTAGTGAATTCAGCAAAACAGAGAAGACATATGTACCGTTTCTCAACTTTGCACACATGATCAACATAGTTATTCGGCGAGGAAAACACTTTATTGCAGAACTTGCAAATCCACTCCATATCATTGATCGAGCCAACCCAAACGATTCTGGGCTGCTTGTCACTTTCTTTTAGATCAGCATTAGATTCATCCACCTTGGCAGTGTATTTCCTCTGGATGCCTCTTCTCTTTTTCCTACAATTCGTGTTTGTCTGTGTAGAAAGACCGGGACCTACGTCCTTCGTGTTTTCGTCTTTCTGTTTATCGCTTGATTTTTTCGACGAAAGCATTTTGCAAAATGTATTTATGCGAGACGGCGACAATTCAATTAATTGATTGTTATCCATATTATGCAAAAAATATGACTTTTGAATCTTCATCGAAGATGAATTGAATTCTCAGTTTGGATCGGATTTATTTTATTACTGCACTTTCTAGCATATATCTTGTAACATCTTCCAGAGTAATTATAGTCCGTTGTCCAAACATGCATAATCTAATTTTAATCTAAAAAATAAAAAATAATCATATTTATATTATTGCGATCTTTATTATATATTATAAAATTTTCATAACATTTGTGTAACCTACGCACGATGGTTCATCAATTTTTATTAAATATAAAATCTATTAAAAACCGAGGCTATAAGATTATGTTGATTATGTTGATTATGTTATATAAGATTATGAGACAAAATTTCATATATTTTCGAGAGATTTAATTCACTGTTTATTATTTGTTAAGTATTGCATATGCAATTATGAAATTTTAAAAAATAATATTTATGTATTACATATAAAAATCATTTAATATAAATGAGTTTTATTTATTTTGTAAAGACGATTATGTTCAAAAGCACATTTTGTAAAATAAACTAAGATATAATAGTCTTATGTTACAACAAATATAAATTACTTATAATTTTATATTTGTTAAATAAAACTAATCCAGCAAATAAAATATAAAACAAATCCATTATTATTCTTTTTCGTACAATAAAATAAATTATCATTGAATTCCATATAAATATAAAGAAATTTACGTATTCCATACATACAAAAAAACAATGATATACATATCAAAACAATTATCAGATGAAAGCAGAAATGTCTTTGGTTTACTTGTTTAATTTTTTTTCTGATAATTCAATATTTTCTGAAATCTACTTAGTTTCTTTTTCAATTAGCCTTCTAGTAGTTATAGTATAATTTAACAAATTTTTTAAATCAAAATTGAATTCAATCAAATTACAAAATATTACTTGAACATTATCATTTCACGTGGTTATTCTATCTAGTTTTTCCTTAATGCAGGATCGAATCTTTGATTCGAATCTGATTGAACTTATATTTCATTTTCTTTTTTATTTCAATAATAAGTGTCGAAAAGTCTAAAAAATATTACTATTTTGAAACTATGAAAATTATATCCAATATAAATAATTTGGGCATAATTTACTTTTTGTATAGGATTCTTTTCAATTTGTATTTTATTTGTAGATGGTGATTGGTTTCTTCTTTCGCGTTTCTCACTTCATTTTTTACCTTCTCTATTCGACAAAATTCTATCCTGTTAAAAAACTTCTCAAAGATAAAAAAAATACGCCAAATACATAAAAAAATATCTTAATTTGTACACAATGGAATATTTAAAAATATATTTATGCCTAAAAAACTGCCTAATTTTTATAAAAATTTTTCCTTATAAAATAATTGTTCTATATAAAATTAAAAAAGTAAAATCTAACTATTTTTCTCTCGCATTTATTTCCTTAGGAGGGAAGAGGGGATGTATGGAATTAAATCTCTTGTAGAGATTATTCCAATTTTAAATCTTGGCCGTGACCAAGTAAAATTTGGTGCCTTGTGCACAGGTAATTAATTCTAACGGAAAAAATTTTAGTTTCGTTGGGATAACGCACTGTCATCCGCGATTTGGCTCTTATTGCCTGTCTTACACTTTAAATTTATATTATATATAAAATCTAACTTTTTTCAACAATATGTTCAAAGAAAAATTATGTTTTACTTTTTAAATTTTCTTATATCACAATTACAATTATTTTATAAGAAAAGATTTTTATAAAAGTTAGACAGTTTTTTAGGCATAAATATCTTTTTTAAACACTTCATTATGTATAAATTAAGATATTTTTGTGCAACCGGCGCGCGAAAAGTTGCCCTTTACGCACATGATGGGATTTTAGAAAGGGCTCCCTTTCCACGCACCGGTCACACAAAATATCGGTGCCAACATGTGCGGGTCATAAATCGGCTGATCGTGCGGATTGTCACACTCGGTTTCGCTTCGTGCGCCAAACTTCCGCACTCTCGGCCGATTTACGATCCCCCGTACTTGTTAGCTAATATACTATTTATGTACTTGGCATACTTTTTTTTACCTTTGCGAGGTTTTTCTTAAATATCATTGCACTTTTAGATAAAATTTATTTATATTTATTTTTTCTGTAAACGTGAAATAATATTTGTATTAAATAGGAATACCCACAAAGTATAATGTGACAAGAAGAAAAGCGATATAAAGTGATTATAAGAATCTCGTGGAATAGTGCAACATAAAGAAAGAAAAATGATATAAAATTATAACTGGCATAATAATTATATAAAAGGATAGCAGAATAATGATATTGGACAAAGTTATATATATAGGGTGAGTTTTTTAACTTGAGACTGCAAAACTAAGCATTGTACGAAAAAATGTTCCAAATAAACTTTCAATAGTTTCGAAGGTGCAATTCTATCTCGCAAAAATTAGCCCTCTCCCCTGGGGGATGGAACTGGGGGTCACTTTGAAATCTTAAATGGAAACCCTTACTTTTTATTGCAGATTCGAATTCTACGTTCAAAAATACGTAAATTTTGTCTAAACCATTTTTATCTGCAATAAAAAGTAGGGGTTCCTATTTAAGATTTCAAAGTTACCCCCAGTCCCACCCCCCAGAGGGATGAAAAGGGGCTAATTTTTGCGGGATAGAAAGTTTATTTGGAACATTTTTTCATACAATGCTTAGTTTTCCAGATATTTTGCAGTCTCAAGTTAAAAAATTCACCCTGTATATAAGTTACATTAGTATAAGTAATGTTAAAGGTTTTATTTTATTAATATAATTATATTAATTGAGACTGATAGTAATAATTAACGATAAAATTTAATATAATTTTAAATATATACTATTTGCAGAATAGTATATATAGAGAGAATATAATTATTTTTTTATAAATACAAAAACATAAAAAATCTAATAATTTATTAATTACAAAAAATTGTAATTAATAATATATTACTAGCTTTACTATAAAGTCTCTTGTAAACATTATCTGTACCTTTAAGAAAATTAATTGCTACAAGTGATTCTTAAATAAAACTTGCAGCTTTCATTGATGTAGCAGCAGTGATCTTTGATCATAGTTAAATCTCACATTAAATGAATTATATTTATATTATTTCAAACTTGTGTGAATATAAGTTTTAGATAAATCTGCTTTTGTATTACAGGATATTATATTTTGAATTGTGAAATAATGGACTAAATATGTTGGTAATATTGTCTTACAAGACATACTTTTATGAAAGTTAGTAGCGATACTTATATGAAGCTCACAACTTTCAGTAATGTAACAGCAGTGGATCCTTGGCATCGTTGAATTCTACCATAAGTGTTCTTTCTTTTCTCATATTATTATATTTATTTATTACATACTTTTGCTTAAGTTACATCTAAGATTCAACTTCTTTTCTCTCTTCTAAATCTAATAATGCCTAAATTTTAATCATATCTTTGAGTGGCAGAACATATTTAAATAGTTATGTCATATTTGAATGAGTGGAAGATACTTAAGAAAACATAATTAAAAAAATTAATTTCATAAATGTATTTATTATATTAAATTAACAAGCATTAAGAACATTTTTCTTATATGTATAATATATTGACAGAATATATTAACGTCTTAATCGATAACCTAAATTCATAATTCTCTTTAATTTTTTATGTGTATAACAAATTTCTACTATTTATTGTTTCATTATTATTGAGTTAGTTTATTTTTATTTACAAAGTGGATCTTTGTTCTCACATATAAAAAATTAAAGAGAATTTAATTGATAGATTAAGATATTAAAAGATATTAAGATATTAATATGTAATTCTCTCAATATATGATATGTATAAGAAAAATGTTATTCTTAATATCAATTTAATATAATAAATATATTTTTTATTGAATGTTCCTTTTTCAAACTTTTTCTATTCATCTTTTAATTACGCTTTCTCAAGTTTCTTCTGATCTTTGTAAATATGACATAACTATTTAAATATATGCTGCCAATATATTAAGGATTATACTTGATAAACAATTAAAATATGATCATCTAAACTTATAAGAGAAGAAAGAAGTTAAAATTAAAAATAACTTGAACTTGAAATAATTCTGTAAGAGAAAAAAAAAGAATAATACTTACTGTGGGATCCAACAATGTCATCATCAGATCATTAATTGCTGTTGCATCACTGAAATCTGGGAGCTTCATGTAAGAATCACTGGCAATGACTAATTTTTATAAAAATGATCTTATTTTTATGAAAATAAATGTCTTATAAGACACCGTTATCAGCACATTTAATTCATCCTTTGCAAATCAAAATAATATCTTGTAATATAATATTATATTCATTCAAATATCAATTCGGAATAAAATGTTCTATGATACAAAAGTAGATTTATCTAAAACATATTCACAAAAGTTTAAAATAATACAAATGTATATAATTCATTTAATGTAGGATATAATGATGCCAATAGAAGTACAGGTAATTCTAAGAGATTTTACGGAAAAACTAATATATTAACTACATATATTATAATAACTGCAATTTTTTATTAGTACAGTCTTTTAATCAGTAAATATTATTTTAAAATAATAGTAATTTTACCATAAGCAGTTTTGTATTTAAAAAACATAATTTATTATGCATCTTCTTTATGCAAAAATATATATTTTATATATACAAAACTATATACTTATTTTAATTTTTAATTATTAATTATTATATAATTAATGTCAATATGTTAAACAAGTAAAATATATTTAAGATTATTTATACTAACCTGTATAAATATGTATGCAACCTAACCTAACTTTGCTCATATTATTTTGCTATACTTTTATGTAATTATCATGCCATTAATAATTTTATGCCACTTTTTTCCTCATATTCATTATTAATTTATCACTTTTTTCTTGTCGCACATTACATTCAACGCGTACTCCTTTAAAATATAAACATTATTCTCACATGTGTACGCACACATACACACAAGACTTTTAAAGCGTTTCTCACACTTTAGCAAATAATTATACCTTAAGCGCTGTAAACGTCGCTTGCGTACCGGCGTATTAACAATAAACCATGGATGTAGGAATTCCTATATTCATGCAATGAACTATATACTATACTGGAGTGCTTACACTAAAGTCACTAGATATACAAAGCACCGCAATCAGTAACACAAAACGCCGCTATTTTCACTCCACAATAAGGGTGCGATTCCATGAGTACGTTTACACGGCACCCTTAATCGGGTTTAATAACATCCATAATTGTAAAACTGGCCAATCACAGCTGTTCCATTGTAACATCCCGTGTAACATCCCGTCATTTTTTCGAAACCGTATTTTTGTGCGCTACAATTCTTTCTGAATAATTACTTAAGAAATGCAATTGTATTTCTCAATATTACTATTATTATTCATTATTCATAATTATTGGGACGATTTTACTAACCGTACTAACATCTAGGGTCTTCCTAGTTCTAACTAAGTGGCTCAGCCAATCGGACAGCGTCACTAGACCTCATCTGGGGATCGATTGTCTATTTGTGTCGATTTTTCTCACTTTTTGCACATTCATTTCACGTGAAGAAATACACGCGATTGGCTATGAGCAAGATGAAAATACGATATCCCTAGATTCACGGGAGCACAAACCATAGTGAACATTTCGTAAAGCGTATATGCATGCATATATGTTTCAGTGATACCTTTATCTTTATAACCTCTGCAGTTTGAACGGTGTGAATAAGAATGAATGTTGCAGAGAAACAAAAAGAAATTATGTTAAATTTTATGAATAAACATTCGGATTTCGGTCGGGGGCGGATACATTTTTGAACATGCTTGAATAAAATTGTTGCGGCGTGTTATGAGAATTGATCGATATAAAACAATACATTAATAAAAAAGTAGTGTTTAAAAATCTTTTATTATAAAGTTAAGAAATGTACTGTGATAATCTTAATTATTAATTTATTATAAGATTATGAAATGTACTAATTTTATGTGATAAATATATATATAAATATATATATATATATATATATATATATATCCTATTCAAAATACCATCACACAATATTTCTTAATTCGTACTTCTTCTGCTTGCATTATATTTATATCATTAAATGGTATCGGCACTTCTCCTTCTTCCTCCAAATATATTTCATTTAATGGAATTCTCCATTTATAAGCAATGTTATGTAAAACACAACATGCATTTACAATTAGAGCTGTAAAGAATAGAATTAAAAAATACCTTTTCTTATCTCAATTATGCACTATAATTATTTACATACCAGCAAATTCTGGTGTATAATGTAATGTCCTCTCTTTTAATACGTATTTTAATCGCGCTCTACTCTACATAACATATAATGCAGTAGGATATACGACACATTTTGACATTATTCGACACAATAATTCTTGTCGAATAATCTCACGTGAAATATTTCGTGTTTTCACTATAGTGAAAATTAGCCAATCAAGTGAATGCTCACTTTTGTCATTTTCACTAGGTTTTGAGATACATAATCGACCCCCTGAGCGCATACTTCCAACCATACGACTAACTGAACCGCATATAGATGCGACACTAATGTGTTCAAAATTAAGAAACAATAGAACTTGTGGAATCATAACATAATAATATAATATAATTATAATATTTCAAATACTTAAATGATTGATAAGATGCTTCAATCACCTTTTAAAAAAGGGGCTTCTACCTTGATAAAATTATTATGAAGATTCCATAAATCTCTAGCTATGCCTAATCTGAGAAACGCCATTTTATCGGGCGTTAACTTGTCAATTATATTCACGAAACCTTACCTTCTAGATTATTGAATAATCTCATCAAAAATGACATTTCAAGAATTTAAGATTTTAAGATCTAATCTATAATAAATAAATTACAGTAAGGTTTACGTAAATATAACTATACAAGAGAAAGGGCATATATTGTATCATGTAATCGAAATATATAACCCGAACTCTCGCCGCTACATCGTGGAATTGTAATCGTATAATTTAGAAATTCTCAGCACTCCCTCTTATACATTAGCGACAATTTTCTACCTTATAATTTATTCCTCAATTTTAAGTAATATAAAATAAATTATATGAATTGTATGATTCCACGTTTGTAAAAAATAAGCACATCTATGCGCGAACTCTCTGAAATACGCTCTTTAAAATAATCATGTTGATTGAAATTATATCCGTTAGTTTTAAGGCGACATAATTCTTAGCTCTTTGTCGGCCGAAAACCCTCGCTACTGTTCGACGCTTCTTGGAATCCGTATCGTGGTCGAATCGTCATGTACCCTTCCTCCATACCGCATCGCCTCGATACCCTACGCGCCGAAGCTCATATGTCATAAATTTTGCCTCTATCAGGAACTCTTATTTTCCTAAACATTCCATTGGCCCTCCTCCTTTTTTCCACACATATCACTTGCACCGATGATCTCGAGATACAGTTTATGGTATAAAGGAACCCCCACCAAAGAGCGCAAAGTACAAAGACTTTTTCCAATTTCGATGGGTATATAAACCCTGCGGTCCCAGCATCTGAGCGGCATAATTACACAGCATATTACGGCACACTAGATATTGCATCTCACTGTGTCACTCTAAATTCTGTGCGAAACCTTGTCACTCGTTCGCCGCCGACGACGTTGACTTTCTTTATTAATTTTTGATCGCGCATAGTTTGTAAAGTAAAGAGAGTTATAATAAAGAACTTTAAACCATTAGAATCTGTGTACTTTTGATTTCACTACGCGCATCCCGACTGAGGTCTTTTAAGGGGGTGACGGCAGGTAAACGTGCTGCAGAGCGACGGTATATAAAAGTTCATCCAACGTAAGGTAAGTACCTTTCACACTAACAAAGATCTCTCTAATATATTATTTGCGTGAGAATCTGAATCCTGAATGTTCAGAAGTCGCGCTAGATCAATAATTATCATCCTACTATTATTCTCCTGTGCCCTCTTTCCTTATTCTTTATAATCATCGAGCAGTGCAAAATTTGTCTTCTGCCCTTGATGATTTTCAGCCTTTCTCCCTATTCTTTATAATCATCAAGCAGTGCAAAATTTGTCTTCTGCCCTTGATGATTTTCAGCCTCTCTCCCTACTCTTTATAATCATCGAGCAGTGTAAAATTTGTCTTCTGCCTTTGATAATTTTCAGCCTCTCTCCCTACTCTTTATAATCATCAAGCAGTGTAAAATTTGTCTTCTGCCTTTGATGATTTTCAGCCTCTCTCCCTATTCTTTATAATCATTGAGCAGTGTAAAATTTGTCTTCTGCCTTTGATGATTTTCAGCCTCTCTCCCTATTCTTTATAATCATCGAGCAGTGCAAAATTTGTTTTCTGCCCTTGATGATTTTCAGTCTTTTTTCCTACTCTTTATAATCATCGAGCAGTGCAAAATTTGTCTTCTGCCCTTGATGATTTTCAGTCTTCTCTCCCTGTTCTTTATAATAATCGAGCAGTGCAAAATTTGTCTTCTGCCCTTGATGATTTTGCGCCTTCTTTCTCTATTGTCGAGCATCCTTTTTTTGTCTCGTCAATGCTTTAATAATCATTGAGCACTGCGTTCTGCTCTTGATTATTTCGCGCCTGCTATATCTATTCTTTATTAATTATCGAGCAGTATAGTGCTGCTCTTGATGATTTTGCGCCTTCTTTCTCTATTCTTTAATAATCATCGAGCAGTACAGTTCTGCCCTTGATGATTTTGCCTCATTTCCCACCATCGAACTTTCTTCACCTCTCGAGAACTATCCATTTATCTCCCTTTACTACATAAAACCAATTAAATACTTTGATCTAGACGTATTCTAACTTCATTGCAGATGAGCAACCGGAAAGCTAAAAACGAACGGCGAAATAAACAAAACTATCGAGCCGGCGTAAAGACCCGTGCAAAGCACGTAGCCGCGTGCCTGCGTTGGTTAACACGCGAACAGATTACCAATAAACCTCGTATCAAAACAATCGAGACGGTTTCGTTCCCTCAATACATATTGCGCAGCTTCTGGAAGACTAGCATTTTTCCTAACTCTACCAACTCACAATCAGCTTTAACACCCGCGTCTAACAGAATTAAATTGAGCCTGCGGAAGGCCACACTCCAGATCTACCGGCAGCCGCTTCAGACCTATTAACTTACCTCAAATTAAACAGGAAATCTAAACCTAAAGAAAATACCTCACAAGGAGAGTTATCACCTATCGATTTAAATACGAGATTAAAGGACCAATTATCAGAGAGCGATATAAGCGTTCATGTTTGTCATCATTACAATTAGCATTACTATACAAATATTTGTATCTATATATTATTTTATCGACCTAATTTGTCTAATTATAAGATATATGTCCTCGCGTTACTCGGAAAAAAAAATATATATATATGTATAATTTGGGAAGTTTTTGTATTGAGAACGAAAATGGAGCGAGAAAAGTCTTCCTTTTGTAAATTCGGTATGTTATCTTTCTTTGTCATTCTAGGAGTTATGTAATAAAGGTCGCAAAAAAATTTATATATATATTGAAAATACACTTGTAGTAATTTTATATTAACATATTGTATTATATAATTATACTTTTATTTATAAACGTTATCAATAAAAATATATATTCTATTATAAAAAAATTGTCTACGTTAATTTTCATTAATTATTAGGAGATATTTATTTATCGAATTAATTTCTAAATTGTTGAATGTTTTTTAATCATTATTTATTTATTTGCGTACTTGTAAAAGTAATTTTATTAAAAACTAGCTAATGTATTTTTTGCAAGATTTAAAGTCATTTCAAATTCAATACTTTCTATTTTTAATTAAAAAATTAAAAATTTTTTATATTTAATAATAAATTTTATAAATATTACAGTTTAATCTAAAAAGTTTTGATTCATACAATTTGTTAATCTTGCTATTACAATTGTATTATTATGTAAGTATATTTTTAAAAACTGTTTTAATAAATGTTACGTATATATAAGTTGAAAATTGAATAATATATATATAATTACAAATTTTTCAATATTTTTTAAAACATTCTCAGAAATAAGAATTTTAAATAAAACTTAATTTTTATTTTATTCAATGCAAGGATGTATAAATCTATCATATATCCATAATAGATGTCTAATGTACATCCATGATGGATTTGTAGACGATATCTATTGTGGAGATAGTATGGATATCTATTAGAAATCCATCTGTTGTCCACCGTGGAGGTAGAGGTTGCATGGAGGTATGGAGGTTATATGGACGTCCATTGGATGTTTTGTTCCGTGTGAGTAGTGATAAAGATAGTAAGGTTCCATAAATATAATTACAATTGAGGCGCATCGTTTACGTTATTTTATAGATTAAAGAAAAGATTTTATGGAATATTTTATGACAAATAGTCGGTCATTAGAATTTATCAGTTTTTATAATTCATTCATCATTGTGTGATTAAGATATTTACTCAAACGATTCATCATTTTAACTATTCCATAAATAAGATTACTTAAGGGTCGGCAGTACACCCAGGCAAACTCCGAATTGATATTGGAGACCTCGTGCGGTGACAACGCGAAACTCCGGTTTCAGTGTTGCCAACGCCGAGAAATCAATTCTCGGGTTTTATGTAGTGGTGTATGTCTGTACACGTACATACACCACTGCATCGCTCACGCGGACGCACGTAAGAGAGACAAGGACCGATAATCACGTGTTCTCCTTGTTCCTCTACCGTGCCGGTATACGTGAGATGCCGCCTAAAAATGCTTTCTGGCCTTCCGTAGCAGAAAGCAGTAACGTAGCAAGACTAATAAGCACCCATTTTTGTAAATTTTATATATGCTTATGCACATATGTGGATATATTATTTATATATAAATATATATATATATAAAATATACTAATTTACTCTCAATTATATATGCTACTGTTATTATTTATCATTAGACAATTATAAAACAGAGGTTATAGATTTGGTCTGACTACACTGGCCTCAAATTAAAGTTGTATATATATTTATTTTAACATTTCGACCATACGGGATGTGGTCCTTTTCAAAAATACAGATTGGAATATCAGAGAGTTACAGCATTTCGTCTTTAAGATGTAAGCGCAAATTATGATTCGGAGAGATTTAACTTGTCAAATAATAAAATATAAAATAAATTATAAAACATATACATATATAATTTGTAGTGCTATATATATATATATATGTTTTATAATTGTCTAATGATAAATAATAACAGTAGCATAATTGAAAGTAAATTAGTCTACAATGTTAGACACGGGTACTTGTTAGATTTGATAATTTATTGCTTATACTTTTTCGAGAGACAAGAATAAGAGAACGAATATAAATTATTATTAGCTTGTATAGCAATCATAGATTGACGAATATGCGTTGGTTATTCTTGATTTCTTTCTATTATTGATGTTATTGTATAATTTGCTCCATATAATACTTATAACATAAAAGAACTTATGTCGAGTAATATTGATCAATGCAAAGGATGTTCAGTATGTATCACCCAGTAAATTATTAGAGTTCAAATATATCAATATCAATTTTTTAATAATATATTGGAATACAGAGAAATGATAAAAAAATATATTTCGGCAATAAAAATTTTATAAATATATTGAAAATATTTTTACTACACGCGCGCGCGCGCACGCACACACACACACACACACACACACACACACACACACACACCCACATACACACTATATAAATGCAAAATAATACAGAAAATAAATTTTTAATAAAAATCAACATACCAGCTATTTGTGTGTGCATATGTAGCTGCAAGCATGCAACGGATTTATTACTTGATAAATTTATTTACGGACTTATTTTGCATTTATATATATATATATATATATATATATATATATATATAGTGTATGTAATTGTAAAAATGATTAAAATATTTTCAATATTTAAAAATTTTCAAGTTTATCGCCTTATATTTCTATAATTTTTTCTATATTCTAATATATTGTAAAAAAATTGATATTGATATATTTGAACTCAAGTTTTTTACGTGATTGAATATTATTGCATTGAGCCATCATACGTTACTCGTAAAGTCTTTTACGTTATAATAGTATTTATGCAGCAGAGAGAAAGAGATAAGAGAGAGATTATACAATATAACTTTAATAATCGAAAAAAATCACGATAACGCTATTGTCATATCTATGTGTGTGCATATATATAAACATATTAATTTGCATATTATCTACCCAGACAGCACCAAGTCTAAAATTGACGCATAAGATAGCATTAAGAAATCTTTAAGACAGCTATCTTATGATATGATATCAAAAAGACATCTTAGAAAGATATCTTACGCGCCAATTTTGGACTTGGTGTTGTTTGGGTATATAAATAAAATATGTACACAAATAAAATAATATTTGCATAAATATTATTTTATTTGTACATATTTTATTTACATAGATTATATGCAAATATTTAAATAAATCATTCGATAATTTATTACACATTTTATTTATTATATAGATTTATATATATAGATTATATGCAAATATTTAAATAAATCATTCGATTATTTGTTACAGATGCATAATGTGAAATATATATTGCGTACACGAAACGATAATTGGAAGATAATGTTAGGCAAGAATTATTGCTATTCTTATTGTTCTTTTACATATAATATACATATACAGAGAAACAATGATAATACGAAAACCGGTTCTTGCTGATATCTCCCAATAATCGCATTCGTTCAACGCATTAGTGTTTGTGTCTACATGGATGTTACTACATATGCGATGTAAGAGAGACAAGGACAGAATGATAATCTCTCCTTGTCAAGCTGTTAGCTGTCAGTATAGGTTTGTTCGCGTCGCATGCCCTAACTTGCTCTTTTTTACTTCAATGAGCTCGTATTGGTCCAATTCGAGGAGCGCACCAATACGAGCGCATTGGAGTAAGAAGGAGCATGTTGGGGCATGCGACGTGAACAAATCTAGTATGTTACCACGGAAATTTCCCCTGCTCCTTATGAATCTAGTGAGAATCTTATCGTCCAGATATTTCATAAAATAAGTGACATAACTTTGGTTTTTTTTTTTTTAATATATTCTTGATATAATAAAGTAGTCCGCCAAAGAGTCGGATTTTGCATTTTTGCTCTGAAAAATTTATAATAAATAAAATACGGACTCCTGGCTAACCCAACCTTACCCGTTACTAGCTGCGCATTCCCCCAAGTTATATTATAAATTTTATTTTCATCTTTTTTTCAATAAATAACTCTTTGGCGGACTGCATTTGAGCTTACTGATTAAGAATATCATAAATTTAATAAGATTCATTCAGTAGTTTCGCTAATATCTGGAATATAAGAATCTCTAATTCCCGGCCGGCCGATAGGCGTCTCCACCATGTCGCCTGCCGGCCCTTAAGGCGCGATCTTAAGATTACCTTAAGTCGCAACTATGAATCTAGAGGGCGTCTTAAGACTTAAAAATAAGTTTGGACTATGAATACGGGCCTAAGAGTTCTTTTTTTTTTAAATGACTACAGGTATATCATAACTCATATGTCATATATATCATATGTCATATCTGTTTAATTAAAATTTCATTAAAATGCCGTCGGAATGTGTTGTGCCGACTTGTACAACAAATAAATATAAGGTGTATGCGTAATAACATATAAATATATAACGTGTAATAATATATAAATATATATTATTTAATACCGATATTTTTGTTATTTATGTACAATTCTTGAAAATATTTGCATATGTGCAAATATATATAATAAAAATATATATTAATATTATTTTTATTGATATTGATATGCAATATGATAGAGTTACATCTAAAAAATATTTAAAAAATTATATTTAAAACATCATGCACTTAATATAAAAAATTATATTATTTTTAACCACAAAACTTTAAAAATACTTTAAGAATATCAATAAAAATATCAATAAAATTTTTTATGCATATACTTATATGCATCTGGAGGTCGATTGTGTATCTTGGGTGAGTTTGCTCACGAGATGAAAATTACAAAAGTGAAAAGATTTACTAGATATCGACAAATGAAACCGTGGGTACTCTAGTAAATTTTCTCACTTTTGTAATTTTCACCTCGTGAGCAACTCACTCAAGATACACAATCGACCTCCTGTTAATTTGTACAGGAGGTCGATTGTGTATCTTGAGTGAGTTGCTCACGAGGTGAAAATTACAAAAGTGAGGAAATTTACTAGAGTACCCACGGTTTCATTTGTCGATATCTAGTAAATCTTTTCACTTTTGTAATTTTCATCTCGTGAGCAAACTCACCCAAGATACACAATCGACCTCCAGATATAAGCTCTTTACTCAGCGATCACAGCGCTCTGCGGTTGGCGACAGATTTATGAACCACAAATCATGACATTAAGCATCGACATATAGAATGGACTGAGCATCGCGATGGGTAAGCGCGCGCCTGCTTTAGAGTGAGAAGTACTACATCTGAGGCCTATGTTTGTCTCTCTTTTTGCAGGGCCGTCTAAAAAAATTGCGGACCATGTGCATTTTTCTATGAAATGTGTAGTCAATAGATTTTTTTAGAATTTATTTTAAAATTTGTTTTAATATATTTAATATATTTATAAATAAACAATAAATTTGCTTTAATTTATATTATATTTATATTAATATTTTATTAATTATAAAGTTTTATAAATAGATATATGTTTACAAATTTTATTATAAATATTATTATTATTTACACACTATACTAATGTTATAAATAATAAAAAAATTATATTGTTGATATATAGAAAATTTTATTTATTTACATTTATAAAAAATTACAATACTACACATTATTATAAAATATAATATGATATATGCCACTTACAGGATATTGTTATAATTATATGTATAAAACAAAATTTTATTATATAATATTTATAGTTACATGTATTTCTTATATTTCTTATATTATGTATTTCTATATCTATCTTATATCTATTGATGCATAAATAAAATTGTTTTTGTTAACTTATGTCTTATTCTATTTATGACTGCAGATTTTGTCTTTGCTGCGTGATTTAATCTTATTTTTAAAAAATTAACAAAAACTAATTTTATTAATTGATATCTATGATCGTTTAAATAATTTTGTTCAAAACAGTGGTCCTTATGATAAAAAACATTACTCGTTACTTTGCGTAAACTTTTCATTAAAAGAAACTGTAAAAGATTTTTATGTTGAGAAAAAATATTATTTTCCCTAAAAGTAATTTCACCTATTTTACACACTAATATTACATCAGCAGATGCATTAATTAAACCACCTCTTGATTTTAAATGCTGTAATTTTGAAAACGTTGTGTCACTTTGTAAAAGAGTCAAACAGACATTGCATGATAAGTCTTTTGATATTTTACGTACTATAAATCCTGCAATATAACCAAGTACATCATCAATATAATCTTTATTTATTACCTCAAATAGAGCATGAATATTATAACTGTGGTCATCATTTATATTATTATTTAAAATATCAATGTCATTTTCTTCAGTTATACAAATATTATCAATATTATCTTTATGTATATTAGTGGAAGTAATATTTAAAAAGATAGTATCGTCTAAAGCAACGCTATTTGCATATTTTGAACCGCTAACTTGTGCATGCGTTAGTAATTTTTTAAAGACAGCCATGAATTGCGTACAAGTAGGGTTGTTATTATGACCACAATGATTTCGTACTGCAGAAAAAAATAATTCCAAGTGGTCCTGGGATAACTTATATGTTAAAAAATACGACATATTACTGTTTTCTTGTATCCAGTTTTTAAATATTCCTACAATACTATTTAAAGTAATAATGAACCCAAAAAATCCAGTTTTGCGTTTTGAATGTAAAATTGAAACTCCTTGATAACCACAATTTCTTTATGTGTTCTTTTTCTGGAACTCTGAAAATAATGATAATGTATTACTAGCTTTATATTGTATAATTCAATTATTATTATATTACAAAATATTTAAAATAATGTTCTAAATATCTCTTATTTGTAAAACGCATAATCTAACCTAACTTTTTATAATTTTACTTTACACAATTTTTATTACATACTATTACATATCTTAATTTTATTATATAATATATAATTTTAATATATATTTAACAAAACTATGCAAGTTACGTATATATAATATAATTATATACAGCTTTAAAACAATATGTTTAAAGAATGTGTTACAATAATGTCTTATAAAAAATACTTTTAATGTACTTACTTATGCATCTGTATATCCTTTTTATTTTTATCATACGTAATTTTGCACACAAAACACCTTAAAACCATTTTTTAATTTTTAAAGATAAAGATAAACGTTTCACGTTATTCCAAAGCGAGTAGGCGAAGGTGAGGTGTCAAAAATTTAATGCTATGTTACTGCTAGAATTCTGGAGGGGGACGAAATAACAAATCAGAAGCTTGCAAGAGAGACAAACATAGGCCTCAGATGTAGTACCTCTCACTCTAAAGCAGGCGCGCGTTTACATATCGCAATGCTCAGTCCATTCTATATGTCGATGACATTAAGAGCCTTACCCCCACCATGAGAGTTTCCAGACCTGTGTATACGACCGTGGTTTGCACACATTGATTATATTTTGCATTTATCGTTCATACCGTTAGGCCGGCGTCCCATGAAGCGGATTATGCGGAAGCGGAACCAGCGGATCGCCAATCACGGAATCGTTCCGATAGAACTTATCGATGAGATCCATCGGAACGATTCCGTGATTGGCGATCCGCTGGTTCCGCTTCCACGTAATCCGCTCCATGGGACGCCGGCCTTAGGGTTGTAAGAGATGGCGACGACTAGTTATTTATAGGTATGCGCTTGTTGTGTTGGATTGGTCGCGTTGCTAGTCTCTAGACTAGTTACAACTAGAAGATTCCCTATGCCGGTATTACTAACGATAAATGATAAAAACGTCTAATTCTAAGTTAAATCATTCTCAAAATAGTTAATTATATAAGTTCTCGCAAGAATTGATGTTAGCGCGAAAAAATTAGGGTTTCGACCAATGGCAGGACGTCACACTGGTACAGTAAATTAAAGTGAAACAAAATATATTTATCTCACTTTAACTTAATGCACTAATTTACCAGTGCAGCAATAAAGAGAAAACCCACTAGCTTCTCTCCGCTTGCACTAGTTTAGTTTAGTGCAGTGCACTGTGAACTCAGTGTAGCAATAAAGAACAAATCTGATGTAAACTAGGCCATAGCGAACTTATCGAATACATATTATGAATTAATTGGTTATATCAGTTGCATTTTTCTATATAACCTCTTTTCTACAGGGTAAGGTACAAAATTTATATAAATCATTATTATACATAGATATAGATAGAAGAAAATAATTACTTTTAGATTAAAGTGTAAAAAACAGCTATAAAAAGTGACCATTTTCCTCTAAAACAAACTTGGAACTCGTGTTTTGCACTTATGATAACCTATTAATTCTATTGGTATCGCATTAATGTAACGAAATTATTTTTATTCTGAATTTTGAATGATTCTGATATTTAGTATTGTACATATTCTATTATTTCTGCGACTTAAATCAAAATTTTTAGAAGCATAGCAATATTGATTATTAGAATAAGAAATTATTTTGATACATGATAAGATGATATTCAGAACTTTTATTATATGATTATTATACTAACAATAAGTATATCATGTATTATTAATCGAAACATTTAAGTCAATATTTTTATAACTTATTTATCATGTGTATTTTGTTTACATTATAAATTGTTACATATTGTTATATAATATATACATATATATATAGATATATATATTTATTTATTTGTGATAAAATAAAAGATTTATAAAACATTTTATAACAATGTACTGGATATAAATGTATAGATTACTATATATTATATGTTATTTAGTAGGTTTGATTAATTGATAATACAATTACATATATAAAACAATTAAATTTAGTATTTAAATAATTTTTATATTTTGTATATACAAGCTAATTGCCATATATGTATCTAACAATGATATATATGACCAAATTTAGCAAATTTGACATTCTGAATATTAACTGTGCTCTCAATTTTACATTTAATTTTTTATTATTTTGATAGGGAAGACTACTATTATATATTACATGAAAAATAAATTATTTTTTGCAGATGAGTAATATAACATATGGGAAAAGAAGAAGTATTGTAAGAAGAATTGGTTCTTTTTTGCCACTGAAACCACCACCAAAAATATATGTCAGTGTAACGCCATTACATTCAATGACAAGTTCAATGATTAATGAAGAAATTAGTAACACTTATGTCGATACAATTGGATATGGTTCTATGAGGTCAGCAATTTGATATGTCAAATTATGATTAAATTTTTATATACAGGGTGTTTCCAGGTTAAATAGCCAAACTTAAAATACGAAGAATTTAGGACTTCAAAACAAACAAATATTTTATGTGGAAGTTTGCTCGCAAATGTTTCCTTGAAGAGATATTGACTTTTAAAATTTTGAACTATAGGAATGAATAATGCCAAAATGTCTGTTTTGAAGATCAAAGGTCATTGACAAGCTTGTGTGTAAACATAACAGGGTTTGCACTATAAACAAAGTTTCATTCATTTGTATCAAATAATTCTTAGTTTGTTGAATGTCAGTCAGCTCGTTCTGTTATTGATAGTGCAATGCTGGTTTCCACATTGGAGGTAAGCATTTTAAACCAAATATTTAATAATTATATTAAATAGATTATTGTAAAGCAATAAAGATGATAAATCTAAATTATTTCGATAAGAATTATTCATTCCTATAGTTAAAAATTTCAAAAGTTATTATCTCTTCAAAGAAGCGTTTACGAGTAAACTTCCACATAAAATATTTATTTGTTTTGAGATCCTAAATTCTCGTATTTTAAGTTTGGCTATTTAACCTGGAAACACTGTGTGTGTGTGTGTGTGTGTGTATATGTGTGTGTATGTGTATATATATATATATATATATATATATATATATATATATATATATATAAATTTTCATTCAATATTCAAAGAGTGACCCAAAAAAAGGTGGTTTTTTCGCCCCTTTTTGGTCCCTCGATTTTGGGATTGAACTGTGTGCCAAATGTTACCTTATAATGAGACATTAATCACAGAGAAGTTTCAAGTTGAGGTGACAACTATTATCAGAGGTAGGGGGGGGGGGGGGGGGTCAAAGTTCACTGACGTACTATCTTTTTTGCTTCGAAGCAATTCAACTCAAGAATTTCAAGCGAAGTGGATAACTGTAAAGAGCTTATCCCCACGTTTTTTAGATCTCTGAATACCAATCTGACATTAGATTTTAAAAATACAAAATGGCTGATTCAATATGGCGAACTCTACATACGAAATGTTTTATTTTATAATAAATTCAGTCAAATAACTTAAGGCTACATATCCTGGAATTTTTTGGATTGCTATTAATGAATTTTAAATCAAATATTTAAAATTCAATTTAATATGGAGAGCTGTGCACGAAAAAATGAATTTTTTAATGCACATGTTATTAAATATCTTTTAATTTATGAGAGTTACTCTAAAGAAATTATTCTTTTCTTATACACTTGTTTCTTATTTTATTTTATTTTTCTTATTTTATTTTATTTATAAAAATATACATATACATATAAAAATAAATATAAAATTGGAAAGATAATTTAATACTGTTACTTTAATACTAGATTTTAAAGAAATGATTAACTTGAGTCTGAGACTTTTTACTCTATTTTGAAATAATCAGAGAAAGTGTATTTGTCAAGTGTATTTATACTTTTTGTACTTGGACCATTTGACGGCACTCACAACTTATTTTTGTACTCATTGATAAAGTTAAAACAGGACGAAATTCAATTACAGAGTACTATTGTACATGTGAAAGTGGCGCACGAACTGTCGGATGTTGCAGCCACGTAATGACCATCGTATGGTTCCTTGGATATGCTCAATATCATGGAGTACACATACCCAATCCTAATATATGCGATGTATCCATAACAATTCCAAAAAAACGAAATTAAGAAAGATACGTCTCAATATGTTTTTACATTAGGAATAGATTTACACAATCAACAAGATAAATAATGTTGATTTCTTCAAATAAATTGCATTGGAAAAATCAATATTTTTCAGGTATTCAGCCACATTGAATTGGCCATTTTGAATTTCGGATATCTGATTTAAAATTGATTAACAGCTATCTAAAACCCAGGATATATAGCCTTAAGTTATTTGACTGAATTTATTATAAAATAAAACATTTCGTATGTAGAGTTCGCCATATTGAATCAGCCATTTTGTATTTTTAAAATCTAATGTCAGATTGGTATTCAGAGATCTAAAAAACGTGGGGATAAGCTCTTTACAGTTATCCACTTCGCTTGAAATTCTTGAGTTGAATTGCTTTGAAGCAAAAAAGATAGTACGTCAGTGAACTTTGACCCCCCCCCCCCTACCTCTGATAATAGTTGTCACCTCAACTTGAAACTTATCTGTGATTAATGTCTCATTATAAGGTAACATTTGGCACACAGTTCAATCCCAAAATCGAGGGACCAAAAAGGGGCGATTTTTTGGGTCACTCTTTGCTATTAAGGTCAAAGCCAAGGTCACCATCAGGTGTCCCTCTCTGAATCCTGCAACTTTTGTATAAAACATTTTTCTATTTTGCTTACCTTAGATATTTGCATGGATTGATTAAAATGGTCCACCCTGTATGTGTGTGTGTGTATGTATATATATGTGTATGTGTGTGTGTGTGTGTGTGTGTGCGTGTAATGTGTGCGTGTGTTTATATGTACAGGGGATATATAAATAAAACCATCATAATTTTCTTACTTAAATCGATTTTTTGTAATATTTGGCGTACAAAATATATATCATATATATATATATACACACATATATCAGGTGGCCCCGAACGTTCCAGCCAGACTTTGAGATTTTATAGGAAATTTAATCCTGAACAAAAAATTTTTTATAAACATGGGTCGAAAAATGCTTTTTTAAGAAGTTATTGCTCAAAAACCTCTGATAAAGGAAGAACAAAAGGTGAAAAGAAAATGAAATAAAAAAAATGAAACGTGAAAGAAAGAGCAAAAGGTGAAAGGAAAATGAAACTTAATAGATTTTTCTTGAAAAAAAAAACGGTAATAAAAAATAAAAATTTTTTTTTTATGAAAATAAAATAAATTTTTTAAAACTAAAATAGTACGTAATAGTAGAAAATGAATAAAGACGTTATATCAAAATCTATGGAATGTACAACAATCATTTTGATCTCATTTTAAAGATAATTTAAATCTACAACTTTTGTTTCGGTACTTTTTATTAAAAGATGCAGATTTTTCATGATATTTGGGAAAATGTGACAAAATAATGAGATAAATTATTTAGTGCAAAAAAAACGTATTCTTGTCATTAAAAAAAAATCGGAACTTGCAATGGTAACTGCATACTTTTTTAAAAAAACTATGTTTTTTTTGTACGAATGGATTCATTTTATTATGCTAGGTTTATGTTACAACTATAACCTATATATATATATATATATATATATATATATATATATTGTACTTAAAAATGATTAAGCTAAGATTATAGAATAAAACAAAATAGCTATTACTCAATTTTTTACGCCAAATATTACAAGAAATTGATTTAAGTAAGAAAATTATGATGGTTTTAGTTAATAAAAAAAATTAATGATGATCTTAAAATTTCAAAAATGCCTCCACCCATAGAAAAATTATTAATATATTATGGCTCTCTTGATACAATATAACGTTCATAATTACAATATTTTCATATCTCTATAAATAACGAAGATATTCCAGGTGGACGAAGGAGTTATTGGTTCTATATATACAGGGTGTCTTATTTTAAATAATGCGTTACTATTTTATCAAACCCCACCTTTCATCGAAAAATGTTTCATATAAAAATTCTATAAGAGTTGTTGACTGATTGTAGCTAGTCTTATTTGAGATGCAGATATTATTGAGATTTCGAGGTCATTATTATTTTTTTTAAATGAAACCATCATTTTCTTACATAAATCAGTTTCTCGTAATATTTGGTAAAAATTGTTAGAATGAAATAATTGAAGAAGGAATAGTGTATAAGATATTTTATGTTTTATTTTGATACATTTTGACAAAAAATATGAAATATTTCGAATATATTTATTTTTCGATAATCTTATCTTAACAATTTTCTGTATAGACTAATGAGATATCGGTGTAAGAAAAGCTTAGTTATTTAAAAAAAGATATGCAGTTGCACATTGCAAATTGCAATTTTTTTTAACTACAAGAAAATATTTTTCTTGCAATTTATTTATCTCACTATTGATCACAGAAAATTATCATCGTTAAGCTTCATATTAAATTACATATGTTTATGTTATTTCCTACTTGTGAGAATATAACTTTTAGATAAATCTACTTATGTAATTACAGGATATTTTATTTTGGGTTGACATTTAGATGAATGTACTTTTGTATTACAGAATAATTATTTTGAATTGCGAGAAGATGGACGAAATGTGCCGATAGTACTACTTTACAAGACATCTATACTTTTATGAAAATTAGTTGCTGCCATTATTTTTATATAAAGTTCACAGCTTTCAGCAATGCAACAAAGATCCTTGACATTGTTAAATTCCAGAAAGAGTAAGTATATTTTTTTCTCTTATAGAATTTTTATTTATTTGTTACATACGTTCAAGTTATTTCTAATTTTCAACTTCTTTCTTCTTTCTTATAACTCCAATGATGGCCAAATTTTAATCGTATGTTCGAATGACAACATATATTTAAATAGTTATGTCATATTTAAATGAGTGTGGCAGAAAGGAGGATGTTCAAAAAGTGCGATTTTTTTAGCAGAAAGTAAAATTCGAGTTCTTTTAGGTCTCATACAACTAGAATAATGTAAAAACTATAGTGGTTTTTCTTGGAAATGCAGGGAATATTTAAATATCATCATATGTTTAGAGAAAATCATGAAAATCAATATCTCACAATAAATCAAGATTTCTTGATGTTTCAACCGAATATTTTGGTAAATATTTTGGTAATACTAAGTTTCTAAGATCATTTAGAATGATTTTTTGTAATGTTAGTCAATTGAATATATTGTATATACAGGATGTCTCTAAAGTCCGACTTGGGCTCTTTATCTTGGAAATTGAACTTGAGATACGAAAAAATGTTTCAAATAAAAGTTGTAGGCTACCTATTTTTCATTACATATTCTTGTAAACTATCTCAAGAGCTTTCCAAAACCCTATAATAAAGTATTTTTTCATGGAGTACTTTTTGAGTTATAAAGATTTGAAGTTAACAATTTTTTGACATAAAATGTAAAATATTCAGTTTTCGGTAATCATACCTTAATACTTTTTTGCACGGAATAATGAGACTAATTAGTTGGTATAAAAAAATATAATTGCCTATTAAAAAAAGTATGCAGCTGCATGCTGAATATTACATATTTTTTTTTAACAATTATCTGTTTTCTTTATACCAGTTGATTGGTCTTATTATTCCGTGCAAAAAAGTATTAAGGTATAATTACTGAAAACCGAATATTTTACAAGATATTTTATATTTTGTCAAAAAATTGTAAACTTTAAACCTTTATAACTCAAAAAGAACTTCATGAAAACATATTTTAGTATAGGGAAAACATATTTTAGTATAGGGAAAACATATTTTGTAAAGCTTTTGAAATAACATACAAGAATATGTGATAAAAAATAGGTAATTCCCTTTAAAAAATTAAGGGTGATGACCTTCACGTGACCTTCACATGACTATTCAAGGTCAAATCAATGGCACGATCTTATGTTCTTCTTGAAATCCTACAACTTTTATTTGAAACATTTTTTCGTATCTCAAGTCATTTCCAAGATAAAGAGCCCAGGTCGGACTTTAGAGACATCCTGTATATACAATATATTATTCAATTGACTAACATTAAAAAAATCATTCTAAATAATTTTAGAAACTTGGTATTACCAAAATATTTACCAAAATATTTGACTGAAACATCAAGAAATCTTGATTTATTGTGAGATATTGATTTACATGATTTTTTCTAACCATATGATAATATTTAAATGTTCCCTGCATTTCCAGGAAAAGCCACTATGATTGGAATTAATATTTATTAATTTAATTATAATAAATACATTTGTTATTGAATTTTTTTAAATTATACTTTCTTAAGTATCTGCCACTCATTTAAATATGATTATTTAAATACATGCTGCCACTCAAAGATACGATTAAAATTTGGCTATCATTCAAGTCATAAAAGAAAAGAAAGAAATTAAAACTTAAATGTAACTTAAACATAAATATGTAATAAATAAATAATAATTATATGTATAAGAGAAAAAAATATACTTACAGAAGGATCCAATGAAGCCACATGTCAGTGTTGACAGTTCAAAATGAGGTGTCTTGTTACACTGTTGGTTTTATCTTTTTATATTTTCAATTTAAAAAAAAACTGTGAGAAGAGGCGACACAAACGCCTATAGATATTAAGAATTTCTCGCTTAAAAACGAAGAATTAATTTACGAGATCCGACTAACATCATAAGATCATATCACGGCGAATACTTTTATAAATTAAATATGACAAATTGTAACATGCATATATTTCTTATAATTCTCGACTCGAAGTAACGGACTATTAGTAATTTCAAGAATATTATGATCTATTTTTTGTAAGAATTATAAATTACTTAACACTGTTATACTGAGGAAGACCGCGTGCGGTTGAAACGTTTATTGAAATTTTTTTTGTAATTTTAATATATTGTTTATGGAATAAATTTTAATTGGATACAACATCTTAAATATTGCTCGATAAGTTGGCCTTTTTTTTTGAATACATTTGTTGTTTTATACAATACACGAGCGAATAGAAATTTTAATTGATGCTTCATATAAGAATCATGGCTAATTTTCATAAAAGTATAGATATTTTGTAAGATAGTATTTTATCAGAACATTAAGTATATTTTCTCGTAACGCAAAATAATATCCTATAGAAAAGTAATAGAAAAGTAGATTTATCTAAATAGCAATTCAAAATAAAATAAGATATTTTGTAATACAAGTCATCTAAAACTTAGAGTTACACAAGTTTAATATAATACAAACATAAGCAATTCATTTACTGTGGGATCTAACAATGCTAAGGACGATTGCTGTCAGCATTGCTTACATCTTACATCATTGTAAGTTACGAGTTTATAAAGATCACAGGCAATATTTAATTTTCATAAAAGTACAGAACACAAAAGTTTTTATATGAAAGCTAATAATATATTTTTATAATTTTTTGCAATTAATAAATCAGTAGTTTTTTTATATGTTTTTGTATTTTGTAGTTTTTTTTATATGTATTTGTATTTATAACAAAATTATTATATATTCTCTCTAATTCTCTCTCTATATTTTCTTCGCAAATATTATATATTTTCATATATTCAAAATTATATATTTAACTTTATCAATTATTGTTATAAGTTTTAATTAATATTAATATATTAGAAAAGTTAAACCCTTAATATTATTTATACTAATATAATATAATATATAACTTAATTTTGTCCAATATTATTTATTCTGCTATACTTTTATATAATTATGCCATAATTTTATATCATTTTATCACTTTTTTTCTTATGTTACACTATTCTACAATATTCTCATAAATTCCATTGATCACTTTATTATCACTTTTCTTTTTGTCATTTCTTTATACTCCGTGCGTATTTTTATAAACATTATTATCTCACATACATTTCCAAAAAAAGTAAATATATTTGCAAATAAATTTTACAAAAAGCAGTGATATCCCGTAAAAAAATTATTAATAATTAATAATAAATTAATATTAATAAATAATAATATTAAGAATATTTAGTCAATTCTCGAAATAAATACATAATATATACATTTATCTCGGCCAATAGAGCCAAACGCGATGTTATTGCGAAAATTAAGAAACTTAGGAATTCGTATCTTATGGTTGAGATCTCAAAATTCTCCTTGTTCCTGTTTTTACCCCTCCCCCCTGTAAAAAAATAGACGAGAAAAATATTAGTCCGAAAGCCGGCTGAATCGGGAATCGCACCCGAGACCTTTCGCTTGCCAGGCGACTGCTTTTCCAACTGAGCTATTCAGACACTTACAAAACAATACCCTTCTCAATGCTTTCACCCCAAAAGCGCCGTAATTAGGCCCAGAATTAATAAGTTTTTTAATGGTGATATGTGTATCGGGTGCGTGCGTGCGCGCGCGCGCTTAAAGAACATCAAAAACCATAAAATTTCTATTTGAAACATTTTTTAATATATTCCAAATTATTAATCAGTCACTAGTATTTATTATAAATTATGGAAATAATCAACCCAACTAGCAAGTAAAATCGTTTTATTCAATTTCTCGACGTTTCGACCATATGGTTGTGGTCCTTTTCAAGTGAGACTACAATAATTATTAAATATATTATTAATATAAACCGAAAACACTAGATACAATTTGCAATTTAAAACGCACGTGATACTTACTAGTAAAATAATAACTAATCAACTCTTCTTTTCTCTCCATGCAGTGTCAAATTATAGTAATATTCTTATATAAGTCACAAATAAAAATTAATTAAAATTAAATTGAGAGTGGAAATAAGAAACAGCCACAACATATCCCAACCAAGGATCGTCAGATTCTGATATGTTTATATTTTAAAATGCAAATATATTTTTCTAAAAATCTAAATATACACAATACGCAGTTATAAATACATAGAAAACATAAATAAGAATTATACAAAAACATTTTTTATATATCTTATTGTTCGACGGTAATTACTTACGTACCTAACACGGATGAGCGTATATACGGGAGCGTTTATAATTAATTTTTGAAAATGATATTTCGTAAAATAACTTTATTACACATGGTTGAATTTGGAAAAAAATAAGTTTTAAATTAGGTAAATCAAAATTTTTAATTTTGAAAAAAATAAGTGGTAAGGGTTTTAGAAAAAAAAAATAAAAATAAAAAATTTTTGTTCATATAACTTTAAAGTACTCTTCAAGCCATTAAAATTTGTTTTATGTTTTTTTTTATCTCTTATACCATAGTTTAGTAGACATTCAATCCTAAAGAAAAATACCGTTTTTCTTTAAAGGGGTGTTTCATCCCTTAAAACTCAAATTGCGCACGTATAAATAAATACGTGTCTTTTAGATTTGTGTATTTGACAATATATTTCAAGGAGAATCAAATCGGTTCCGGACAGTTGTGACATGTCCCTTGTAAGTTTAATTTCGTATTCTTCGAAATGTCCACCGATCGCTTCTCAATTCAATTCCATTCATGACTAAATTCTTGGGAATATTGGTGAAACGCGAAGTGACATCCAGCGAAATCATTTTTTCCGAGTCATTAATTATTTTGTCTTGAATATTTTTTGAGAATAACCAACCATCCTTAATATATGACCTTGGTTTACTTATGGAACATTGTATAATATCGTGGATATAGTTAGCTAGATTATAAAACGGGCTATCAAACGGATTATCTATTTT
The DNA here is from genome assembly GCF_048542155.1 of Nylanderia fulva. Classification (NCBI taxonomy): domain Eukaryota; kingdom Metazoa; phylum Arthropoda; class Insecta; order Hymenoptera; family Formicidae; genus Nylanderia; species Nylanderia fulva. The sequence goes on from NW_028190588.1 coordinate 44,692, forward strand.
TTAATATCTTTTACCGTTTTGACGGTATTAACTCAGAAATATAGAATTGTATCACTCAGAAAACCGATTTTCTTCAAGGGGGTGTTTCACCTTCTAAATGTCGAGATACGCCGCTAAAAGAATATGAGTCTAATATTTTTTAATGCTCTACAACATATCAAAGCCCATTAAAATGAGGAACACTTTCAATCGATCCCTTGTAAGTAGATGTTTGATCAAGATTTAAAAAAAATTTTTAAGTGTTAATAATTTTTTAATTAGAATTCATATTGTGACAGATCTTTTCTATATGTTAATCTAAACCATTTTTGTCTAAAACATTTCTTTATTTAATCGAGATTTTTCGATATTTAAAAAACTTACGAAGAGCTTATATGTTATTTCCGTTAGCATTATTTAATTAAACTGATGTAAATTTCAAGGATTTTACAAATTCAATTTTTACTTGAGAATGTACACAAGTAAATATATTATCAAATCGAAGAACGATTAGGAACCATTAGGTGGTTGCTTGCATTTAACCTTGTTACATTAATATCGAAATTATTATAAAATTCTCACTATTTAATTTAAAATTCTTTTGTATAAAACGTTTTTTATTAAAAACTTAAAATAATCTATTACCCATGTACCTATGTTTATTAAAAGAAAAAATTTTAGAGATCTTTAGTTATTATAAAATTCTATATTATAAAAATTATTTAAGATTCTTATTTAAGATTTTATTTTTTAAGGTTTTCTAATTAAAAAAGAATGCTCAAAATCATAAGAGTGAAATGGCTATCGGCGTCCATCAATGGTATGGGTGTCATTAGATAATCTCGCCTAGTAGAACAAGAATTGTAATGGTCATAACTCGTGATGTATGGAGGTCAAGAGTTTCAGAGCAAATGCGAAAAAAATTGTAATAAGATTCTATAAAAATTTCAACTACCAGACTAAAAGTGTAGAACAAAATATATTTTCTGGCTATATTATATCTAAAGAATTTGAAAAAATAAGTCGCAATCGTCAGATGTAACGTTCACAATTTTTTAGAACAAACAAAATCGAATTTAAAAAAATATTTTATGAAGTCTTTCTTTTGAGTTGCAATATGTACTAGATTGTGTCAACTTCATCAGAAGGGTAATTCCAACATTTATTAAGTAGTAACAATTCGCATTTATGTAAAAAAAAACCAATAAAAGCAAAAAATGCTGATATCTCTAATCCAACTGGATTAAAGCATAGATTATCCGCGATGACGGTTCTATTTTTTTACCGGATACTTTGCCAGGTTTAGATATAGTATAAATATATTTCTTGAGTATAAATACATTTCAAGCCTGTTACTTGCCGTCACCATGAAAAAATGACTTTTGTTGCAAATAATCCACTTTTGTAATAACATTTTTGTCTTTGTTTTGTAACTTTTGATCTCGTGCACCAATCGAGTTATGATCATTCCAACTTGTTCTACTAGACGAGATCTATCTAACGACACTCATTGATGAACGCCGATATCCAGATTTAGGCATTCTCTTTTCTTCACAAGTTATCTAATTATTTAATTATTCTATATATATATATAATTAATTAATCTAGCTAATAAAATTCTTACTAATAAAATCTATTGAATAACATTTTTAATATTATTTTAATTTTTGATGAATATTTACTATCATAGGAAAGCTTAAAATAAATTAAAGTGTAGATATTTGAGAATCGCCAGACAGAATTTAAAAAAAAGTAACAATCTTCTCTCGACTGTACTGGCAAATATTGTTTATTAATTAATCACAACGTTTCGACCCTTGTTTGAGTCCTTATCAAGTGATCTAGATATACACAAAGAAGAATTACAGTACAGAAATTAATACAATAAAAATTAGTTCACTTAACGATATTATAAAATAATAGAACGAAGAGAAACATACTTGCGAAAGTAAAATTATAATTTTAAGATGTCAAAAGAAACGAAACATAGTGTCGGTTTTACAACACATCTAGAATCTTAGACGAATTATGAGAAACTAGACGACCTTTATTATTTTGTCGTAGATATTATTTAAATTATCTGTATCCTTTTGTAAGTTAATAGTGTTATTATTTTTCCCGATTTAGCCGACTTTCGGACCAATATTTTTCTCGTCTTGTAATTTTACAGGGGGTTTTAATTAAGGGGGTATTACAGGAATTAGAGATCTAAATCAAGGATATTATTCCTAAAGCAACGAAAAAATTAATTTTGTGCAATCGGCGCGCGAAAAGTCGCCCTTTACGCATATGATGGGATTTTAGAAAGGGCTCCCTTTCCACGCACCGGTCACACAAAATATCGTAGCCAACATTTGCGGGTCATAAATCGGCCGATTTACGATCCCCCGCACTTGTTAGCTAATATACTATTCGTGGACGCAAAGAACATCGCGGCGTGGCCAATAAGTCGATATAAATATATATATGTTGTTATTATTTTTCTTAATAAAAAACATTTCAGCGATTTCTCTTTTTCTTACGTGTTTTTCACTGTGTAAGATAACCGCGAAGCCTAGTTAAAATCGTGATCGAATTCAATTTTGTTTGTTGATAACTAATAAATTGCTCAAATGCATTTTAATTTTGCTGAAATGTTCCTTTACACGTGTGTCTATATGTCTCTTCGTTTGTCCGATGTATGACACGTTACAATCATTACAATTAATTTCGTAAACTACTTCTGTCTTTTTATCCTTAGGCAGTCTATCTTTGCCGAGTGTAATTAAATGATTCGGTTTTTTAGGAACATTATGAACAACATTAAATCCGATATTTTTAAAAATTCGATCAATATTACTTAAGCTATTAACATATAGTAGTGAAATGAAATATATCTATAATAATATCTCAATATTATAAGAATATTAGATCGGCTCTTTAATATAAAACACGATATACACCTTCTTCTCGGCCACAGAGCCAAACGCGATGTTATTGCGAAAATTAAGGAATCTGAGAATTTGTATCCTATGATTGGGATCTCAAGAATTCTCCTTGTTCTTCTTTTAACTTCTCCTGTAAAGAAATAGGCGAGAAAAATATTGGTCCGAAAGTTGGCTAAATCAGTTGAAAGAGCGTTCGCCCGGCGAAGCGGAAGGTCTCGGGTTCGATTCCCGATTTAGTCAACTTTTGGACCAATATTTTTCTCGCCTATTTCTTTACAGGGGAAATTAAAAGAGGAACAAGAAGAATTCTTGAGATCCCAACCATAGGATACAAATTCTCAGATTCCTTAATTTTCTTACTTAATTTTCGCAGTAACATCGCGTTTGGCTCTGTGGCCGAGAAGAAGGAGATGTATATCGTGTAATAATATCTTACTTATATGTTACTTTTTTTCTTAGAATAAATATTTTTAAAAAATGATTAAATATGAAAAAAGTTTAAAACAACAGTTGCTCAATTTAATGGAAAAGTTTTTGTTTTCTATCTAATAAAAATTATCGGTTTTAATAAAAATTAAAATTATAACTTGTACGATGTATCATAATTAACTTAGATAATTTCTGTTTGACCGATTATTTTTTGTACGAAAAACACGGCACTAAGCGTCAAAAAGACTTTTAATTAACCGCGCAATAAATTAAAAAGTCGATATTATACGTACATAATAACACAATTTTCTACCTATATAAAAACGTGTTACATATGTTAACAACGGCATCACGAATCAACATAAACAAATAACTCGACTAATTTAACGTGTATAATTTAATGGTATTTTTTTAAGGAGGGAAAAACTTTGCATATATCCATGCGACCTGTGAGGACAGGTCGGAAATATTCGAAGAGTCTAATACTAAATGGCTGCGGGCTTGGAATATGTCCAACCAGTGCGTTTTTATTATAAAAACAGCCACCACATTTTCAAGTTGTAGAATTTGTCAGAAACCCACAAAATCTGGAAGCGATGGAATATTTCATAGAATGCATTTTAGAAAGAATATTTCAAATAAAAATTGTAAGATTTTTAAATATTTATTTACAGATCTTATCACCTTGACCATAAAAGATAGCATTATCAAAGTTTTACCAAGATTATATTAAATTTTTTAAATGGAATTGCCATCATTTTTTATATAAATCGATTTCTCACAATATTCTACATAAAAAGTTATAAGGGTAGGATAATCAAAAAGTGAAGTTTATGAGATAGTTTATACTTTAATTTGACATAATGTGTTAAAATACAGTTTACCTGTCGAAAGCTAAAGGTTTCTAGTTAATGTGTAGTTTTTGGGTAGTTTTTCAACCATTGTTTTGATAATGGCGATGATAGTGGCTTTTTTTAAGTTTTAAAAAGTTTTACACTCCCCACCCATCCACGCACTCATAAAGGAGGATGTTAAAAAAGTATCGATATATATATATATATATATATATATATATACACATATATATATACATATATATATGTATGTATATATATATTAATTCCTCATATAACACCAATATTTTGAATATCAATAATATTATATACTTTAACAATTTTATTTATTATTATTACAATAATTTACTTGTTCGTCGCGTCTGGACCTAATTACGACGCTTTGGGGGGTGGGGGGGTATAAACATTGAGAAAAGTATTTATTCGTAAGTGTCTGAATAGCTCAGTTGGAAGAGCAGTCGCCCGGCAAGCGGAAGGTCTCGGGTTCGAGTCCCGATTCAGCCGACTTTCGGACCAATATTTTTCTCACCTACTTCTTTACAGGGGATGTTAAGAGAAGGAACAGGGGGAATTTTTGAGATCCCAACCATAGGATTCAAATTCCTTTCCAAAATGTTCTTTCCTTCATAATTGTCGCAATAACATCGCGTTTGGCTCTATTGGTCGAGAGGAATCAAGTGGAGATTGTGGCTTTAATAATTTACTTTATATATTCTCCTTCTCATAATTTTAATAGTTTAACCTATTCATTAAATAAATATAATTGAAACTGAAAATGATAATAAATTTATTCTCAATTTGTGACCCATCAACTAATATATCTTTATCATTAAATTGATTTAGAATATTAATTATTTTTTTAATTTTCCCTTATCAATTCTGGATTATTCCTTCTCGATTTTTTATGACTTGAAATATATTTTATTAAATTTTTTTTTTAAAGAATTTAAAATTTTTATTAATTATTCTTTTTCTAACCTAATTATATTTATTAGTTTATTTATATTTATTATTATTAATAATTTCTTAGGATTATTTCCTTACATTTTTACTGCTTCTCGACATTTAAGATTTTGTTTAACTCTTTCTTTAACAATATGAATTTCTATAATTCTATTTAGAATTATTAATTATATTAATGATTTTTTCTCTCATTTTTAACTCCACAAGGAACATCTGTAATTTTAATACCTTTCATAGTTATTATTGAATCAATTAGATTAATTATCCGTTCTTTTACTCTAGCTATTCGACTAACAGTTAATATAATTGCAGATCATTTACGTCTTTATTAGGATCATCAGGACAATTTATTACAAATCCTTTTATTTTAATTTTAATAATATCATCACAATTAATATTATATATTTTAGAAATTTCTGTATTTATAATTCAAGCTTACGTATTTTCAATCCTATCAACATTATACAGAAGAGAAATTTAAATTTATTTTTATTTTCAAATTTAATATAATTTATAAAAATTATTAACATTAACTATGATAAAAATTCATCAAAATCATCCTTTCCATTTAGTTTCTGTAAGTCCTTGACCAGTTATTATTTCTCTTAGATTATTAAATAATTTAATTTCAGTAATTAGTTAATTTCATAAAATAAATTATATTATTTTTTTATCAATTCTATGTACACTTATATGTATACATATATCAATGATGACGAGATGTAACTCGTGAGTCAACATTTCAAGGTTGACACACTCTTCCTGTTTACCTAGGATTTCGATTAGGAATAATTTTATTTATTATTTCAGAAATTTTTTTCTTTATTTCATTTTTTTGAGCATATTTTCATTCATCTTTAGCACCATCCATAGAAATTGGTCAGCTATGACCTTTAGGAATTAAACCTTTTAACCCTTTTGGTATCCCCTTAATAAATACAATTATTTTAATTTCATATATAACATGAATAACAGTAACTTGAACACATCATTCAATTTGAAATAAAAATTACTCTGAAAGATTTAAAAGTCTCTTTATTATTCTTGGAATTTATATTTTACTCTTTTAGAATTAATTGAATATATTGAATCTCCTTTTACCATCTCAGACTCTGTTTATGGATCAACATATTAAACCTAATTTTTTACCTTTACCATAATAAATCTAATTTCTCTATTAATTAAACAATAAACTTTATTAACTAATTTTATTTATATAGTACAAAATTTTATTACCTTTAGCTTCCAATTAAAAAATTTAATTTAAAATTAATATAAATAATTTGAACTTTTAAAAAAATTTTTTTATTTATTATTTTATCCCTATTAATTATATCATTAAATTTATCTATTTCATAATAATAATACATGAATTTTAAATCGGCCAATAGAGCCCAAGCGCGAAAAATTAATTCTTCGGAACTGTATCTCTTGGTTTGAGATTACTAAGTTCCATATATAAATTAATCTTGAACTTACATATGGAGAAAAATAGGCGAGAAAAATATAGGTCCGAAAAGTCGGGAATCGAACCCGCGTCTTTCACTTTCCGGGCGACTGCTCTTATCAACTAAGCTATTCAGACCCTTTCGATCCTATATTTTTCACTTTTTAGTAGATGTTAGTAAATAACTTATAATAGTTGGTTTAGGTTATAGAACCTAAATTTTGAAAATTTTTCAAAGATGGCTAATATGTTTTTTTTTAAGTTTTACATCATCACCCACCCACCCACGCACTCATACATTTATTGACCGTAAGTACCGTCTGTCTGTCTGTATGATCGCGAACTACTTTTACATTTATGGACCGATTTTCACCAAATTAGTACCAAAATGTTGCAAATTTTTCGGGAGTAGCTGCTGTGTGGTTTTTTCAAGTTTCCATCCACCCACGCACTTACACATTTATTGACAGATTTCACGAAATTGGTACCAAAATTTCGTAAATTTTTTGGGGATTACTACTTTGTTTTTTTTATATTTTACATTCACCCACGCACACCCACCTACGCACTTACACATTTATTGGCAGATTTTCACGAAATTGGTACCAAAATTTCGTAAATTTTTAGGGGATGACTACTAGGTGTTTTTTTTTATTTTACATCCCCACTCATGCACCCACCCACGCATTCACGTCTTAATTGACTGATTCTCTTGAAATCGGTACCAAAATTTATTAAAATTTTGCAAATTTTTCGAGGATGACTACTCGGTGATTTTTTTAATTTTACAGCCCCACCTACGCACCCACCCATGCATTCATGTCTTAATTGATTGATTCTCTCGAAATCGGTACTAAAATTTTGCTAATTTTTCGGGGATGGCTAATATTTGATTTTTTTAGTTTTGTCCATCTACGCATGCGCGCGTTTATGGAATAGAAAGGCTTTGAGGACCGCGCGAAGCGCGGTCCGAAAAGCTAATTATAATATAAGCCCTAATAAATCCTAATTTTATTAATGTTATTATTGAACATATTAATATATTTATATGAACAACCGATGAATAAGCTACCAATCTTTTTATATCAAACACAATGATAACTTATTAAATATTACGAGGCCATGTGTAACGAGCAAATAAAAAATTATTATAAATCTTGGAAAAAACTTTAATGTAAAAAAACCAGTTACAAACGTTTCGAACTGTACTCAGTCTGCTTTAGTGCGCAATAATCATTATAATAATTAAATAAATATAAATAAAAATTCTAATAAAAAGTCGCAATATAATGTCAAAATAAATTAAATAATTATGTCAAAATTAAAAGGCGAAATACGCTAACAATAAATTTAAATGATTAAAAATAGTTCAACACGAACAGTCCCAATTAGATGCAAAAATCGAATTAAAATAATTTATCCGGTTAATCCATATTATTTTAAAAATTATTATTGAGAACTCGGAGTGGCACTTAGACATTACTCCAAACCAACCGCTCATCGTTAGTCGGCGAAAGGCTGTTAGTCCGGCAATGATCGTGTCCATCATTTCATAAAAGTTTTTTTAAATATTATAAACTGAATTTAAAAATTTTCTAATATAAAATAGAAATTGACTTATGTATGTGTAAAAAATTAAGAATTAAAAATTAAAAATTAGTTAATTATTGCTTACAGTTGTCTCCGAATAAATTAAGATGACCATGCCTTTAATTGTTGTTGAACTTAGTACTTGACTGATGTCGAGTCATTTGAAAAGTTGAATATATAGGTGTCAACTCGCAAAAACATAAACATTTTAATAAGTCTAAAGATTTCCTATTTCTTCTAGAATGTCAAAATAAGCGTTGTTGAGCAATTCAGTATCTGTATTATTTATACCATGCTTTTGTTCTTTTATGTGTATCATCTCCGAGATAAGTCTTTTATAATAGTTAGATTCAATATCAAGTATTTTGACGTTATCCCAATCAAAAGCATGTTTTTTATCAACAATATGTTCCGAGACCACCGAATGCTTAGAAGAATCAAATTTAATGTTATTTATATGCTCCTTTAGTCTAGTACGTAATTTTCTTTTGGTTTGCCCAACGTATGAAGCTTCAGTCTTTACAATTAATTTTGTAGACAACATTATTATTGTTATTATGCGCATTTTTGTCCTTATGGACTCTGATGAATTTGTTAAGATTATTAAGACAACGTAATATTTAATAAGTTATTATTGTGTTTGTTTACATACGAGCTTAAGCATTGTTACAGATTAGGTGATTTTGTATGGTAAATTTTATTGTCTTTTTATATCAATTTGAACTAAACAAGTTAAAGAAACAATAATTGATCCAACAATACAAATTCTAAAAATAATATAATTAAACTTATCCTTCTTCTTCTAAACATTTCCATAAATCGTACTAAACCATATCTTCCTAATTTTAATAAAATAGCAGTTAAAATCATAGACCCATAAACTGAGGCCTTAACATGAGCTTTAGGTAATCATACATGAAATATAAATATTGGTATTTTAATATAAAATGCTAAAAATAAAATTAAATAATTTCAAAATCCTATAATATAATTTCTTAATAAATATATATTTAATAAATTTAAGAGTTTAACAAGGCTCTGTAATATACATATAAATTTAAAGTGTAAGACAGGCAATAAGAGCTAAATCGCGGATAACAGTGCGTTATCCCAACGAAACTAAAATTTTTTCCGTTAGAATTAAATACCTGTGCACAAGGCACTAAATTTCTAACGGAAAAAATTTTAGTTTCGTTGGGATAACGCACTGTCATCCGCGATGTAGCTCTTATTGCCTGCCTTACACTTTAAATTTATATTTATATTGCAGAGCCTTGTTAAACTCTTAATTTATACACACTGGCTTAAAGGCGTTTCAGAGGCGTAGCGAGAGAGTGTGGCGCCCGGGGACATTTCAATGTATTTGCGCCCTCTATCCGTTAGACCTCTATAGCTAATTCCAAAGATTTTTGGCATGCTGATTCGCTGAATTCAAGTCCAACCGTGACCTAAATCGCTCCATTACCATTATCAGGTTCCCGAGATATTCTAACTTAAATGTGTCCAGAAAGATGAAATGAAAAAATCTATCAAAATCAATTGGTACATCCAATAAATTAAAAAAAGCTGCGTACTCTCGTGCTAAACTTTTTCATCTTAGTATGTTTTACAGTTAATACATAATATTACTTTCAATTATTGAACAATATACAATATAACCGCTCTCAGCTAAACCCAGAGTCACGAATCGAGGACGTGGCGGTTATCGACTCCATTTTTCGTTTTTTGTATTTTTCTTTTTTTAAGTTTTTTTGCATTTTTCTTTTTTTAATTTTTTTGTGTTTTTCTTTTTTAAGTTTTTTTTGCATTTTTTTTATTTTTATAGAAGCGAGCTTTCTCGAAATATTAAATATTAATTTTTCTGGCCTTCGTAATCGCAAATTTATCAATTACTTCATTGAAATCCACCAGATCTAATGTTTCTTTCTCTATGCTGAGTAGAGCAAGATCACTTAGGCGATTTTGTCCCATTGATGTACGTAGATACGAAAGAATTAATTTTAATTTGCTGAAAGAGCGTTCACAACTGGCAATTGAAACAGCAATTGTGAGAAGAATTTGCAAGGCAACGCACAAGTTGGGAAACACGTCATCACCGTATGATATTATAAATGAAAGAAGCTTCATCGGAGTATCTGGTAATGTATCGCCGCGAGTATGAAGTAACATCTTGGCGTCACAGATCTCACTATAGAGTTCATTTCCGTCAACATCTATGTTATAAAATTCACCGAAATTAGAACAATGTTGACGAAGATTATCCGTGTTTTTTTCATGAAGTAACTCTGTAACATTAAGTAAAAACCCAAATTTTGAATTTAAATCTTCCAGGCGAGTAAATCTCGTGATTATTTCTTGTTGAAGCCGATCTAAAACGCTTTTCATAACGCGCATTATCTCTTCACTTGCTGATAATCCTACATCTGTTGTTACTTCCCCAGGCATCTTTCGCCGTCTTCTTATGCGTCGTTCAATATCTATATCCCAACTTTCACATTTCATCTTCCCATATTCAACAGCATCTTGACAAAATTCATCTCTCAAATTGTTGATGTCAATTTTTAGGGATTTCAAATCACAAGCTGCATCCCAGAAGTTCATCGTGTGATCTTGAAGACGTTTCTGTACGCGATCAAATCGTCTTAGGATGTTATTCCAGAAATGCAACAGAACTAAGAAGTTGAAATTTAAAATATTTTCTAGTAAACATTCTGCCTCACTTCTTGTCTCATTTGTATTATTCGAGTCACCTGACATTTTCTCCAATAGGTTCACTAGTGCATCGAGCCCATCAAAAAGAGCATTAACAGCTTCATACCTCGCACTCCATCGGGTTTCGGATTCACGCTTTACTGTTTTCTTCACGGCTTTCTTTAATTCTTCCCATCGCAGAGTCGATCGCGAAAAAAACAAATAAATATTCTCCAATTTACCAAAAAATGTAACGACAAGTGGATCTTGCTTAGCTGAATGTACACCTACTAAATTTAAACTGTGGTTATTACAATTAACAAACAAAGCTCGATGATTTCTCTCACAGATCCTTTGTTGAACTCCAGATATATATCCAGCCATCACAGCCGCGTTATCATAGCATTGTGACCTGCAATTATCTAAAGATATGTTGTCAGAATTCAATTTCTCCACAATCACTTTTTCTATAGAAGCTGCATTTTTAGCGTGCAACTCTATAAATCCTAAAAAGGATTCTTTAATGACAACTGTTTTATTAACAAAATCGATATCTACGTATCTGATAACTTCAGACAGTTGCTCTCGATGTGCGAGATCTGGAGTCGAGTCAAGCAAAATGCCATAATATTTATTTTTTTTTATGTCGTTTACCAATTTGTTCCTGACAGCAGAGGAAAGAAGATGAATAAATTCATTCTGAATTTGCGGAGATAAGTAGGATGTAGAGTGTGGATTCTCGATAGCATAGTTGAGATGGTTTTTTAAAAGTGGGTCGTACCGAGCTATTAGTTTTAGAAGAGATAGGAAGTTTCCCAAATTTTTACCATCGTCATGACTTAAGCTTTCTGAATGGCCACGCAATGGCAAATTTTGAGTGGCAAAATACTTTATGCAAGCAAGTAATCTATCTAACACATCTCGCCATCGTTGTTTCTCAGATGCAATCTGAGCTTCTAGTTCAGCATCAAGTATTTTTCCTTTAATTAATCTTCGTTCCGTTTCTTTCCAACTAGTAAACGATTTACGGTGACTAGGACTATTTTCATGCGCTGACAATTTTTCTGGCTTTTTCCAGTTACTAAATCCAGTAGCCAATTCAAAAGATGATCTCGTATTGGGCTTGGACGAAGGAAATAATAAGCAAGAAAAACAATAAGCCGCATTTTTCGATGGTGAATAAAGTAACCACGATCTATTTACTTCATTTCCTTTTTGATTAGCAAGTCGCCGTTTAAACCATGACACAGTCATTGACCGTCCACCTGACGGTACAAATGGACCAGATTTGTTCTGGAAATATTCTGAGCCTCGAATAATCATCTCAGTACGAAGCTGCTGCGATATTTTTGGCAAGTGCGATGTTTCGTCAAATTCTAAATATGCAATATCGTGGTATTTAAATATATCAAGAATTACTTTCGATAGATCTGATTGTTCTAATTCATCGGAATAACTAGATTTTTCAAACTGATCTTCGTCATTGTTTTCTTTTACGTTTTTGGTTTCATCAGTATTTATTTCCTCTGAAATATTTGATTGATTGGCATCATCATCTTGGTCCTCATTATTTTTATTTAATTGGGCGTTCTGCACACCTGAAATATTAGGCTCATTCTGATAATTATTAATACAGTCATCTCTTGCCTCTGCATCCGAATCTACTTCCTCATATGCTATCGACTGATTTGTTTTTAAAAATCCAGCCATTAATTTTCTGGATTTCGTATCTTCTTTTTCATATTCTACCTTTCTTTTCCGACGCTGAAAGCCACTAAGTTTCTTTCCCGACATTATTATATAATTATTAAAAAATAATACTTTTTTTAAGTTAAATTATGTACCATATATCGTATATTTTAATCATACATAAGTACATAAACTTTTAAATCTCGTATCCTCATCAGAGGTATCTACCCTTTTGGCGCGCCTCTATATTTTTTCTATCTCGCGTAGGTAGCAAAAGAACGCGATCTCGCAGAAGTGGGGAGTGGAGATGCGCTGATTGTCCAGACTGACGTTCTTATGTCCCTTAACTCCCACGCGACTGCAGGTTGAAGCGCCGGGGCTATGGGTGGAAGTAGAGTAGAGTGGGGGTAATTCGCAGAGGCGCAGGCCGCGCCGTGCGCCTCTACAAGTTATCCCCACTCTACTTTCACCCGTAGCCCCGGGCCCGGCGCCCCGTTCAGTCGGCACACTGGCGTCGACTCCCCGCGTGTCCCAAAATTTGTCATCAATTCTAAAGGACCATTTGGCGCCCCCTCATCATCGGCGCCCGGGGACACGTGCCCCCATCTGCCTCCCCATCGCTACGCCTCTGAGGCGTTTGTTTATCAACATTATTATATACCAGGAATGTAAGTTGAAATTTGCCGGTTTTTTGTTAAAAAAAACATAATTTTCAGGGGAATCTCAAAATATTTTTATTCAAAGTATTGACCATTTGATTCTACACATTTCGTCCATCTTTCAGGCAAATTATGGATACCATTCCAAAAAAACTTTTTTTCTTTCGAGGAAAACCATTCGACGAGCCATTTTTCAACTTCTTCAAAATTGACGAAGTGCTGCTCTGCAAGTGAGTGCCCCATCGATGCGAAAAGGTGGAAGTCGGACGGGGCGAGGTCTGGAGAGTACGGCGGGTGCGATAATATTTCCCAATTAAGTGTTTTTAATGTGTCCTTCACGGATCTAGCGGTATGAGACGGCGCGTTGTCATGTTGCAAAATAACTTTGCCATGTCTTCGGGCCCATTCCGGTCGTTTTTGAATCAACGCATGATTCAAATTGATCATTTGTTGTCGGTAGCGATCCGTATTTACCGTTTCACCAGGTTTTAATAGTTCGTGGTACACCACACCATCCTGGTCCCACCAAACACAGAGCATTGTCTTACGGCCAAAGCGATTGGGCTTTGCAGTGGATGGGGCGGCTTCACCAGATGAAAGCCATGATCTTTTTCGCTTCGGGTTCTCAAAAAAAATCCATTTCTCGTCACCCGTGACAATCCGATGCAAAAAAGACTTCCTTTCGAACCGTTGAAGCAGCATTTCACAAATAGTTTTTCGATGTTCCATTTGCCTGTCGTTCAATGCGTGTGGCACCCATTTTCCATACTTCTGGATTTTTCCCAAGGCTTTTAAACGTTGGCAAATTGCTACTCGGGACACATTAAGTTTTTCTGCCAATATTTGTTGTGATTGGGTTGGGTCTTCATCCAACAACACCTGCAAATCCTCGTCTTCAAACCTTTTCGCTGCGCCAGGATGTTCATTGTCTTTCAAATCGAAATCTCCACTTTTAAATTGACGAAACCATGTCTCACATGTTCTAATCACTAGAGCATGTTCACCATAAGTTTCTACTAGCAAACGATGTGCTTCAGCTGCTTTTTTCTTTTGATGAAATAAGAAAAGCAACGAATGCCGCAAATGCTCTTTATTTGGAACGAAACTCGACATATTCATTGATATAAACGACTATGACGCTATTATTTTGACAGAATGAGACTTGGGTGTTTTTGGAGGTTAATGTCAATAGAAAACAATCGTGTATATAACAAATCATAGAAATGCCTACATCCTGCTAGGGACACCTAATGTAAAAACCGGCAAACTTCAACTTACACTCCTGGTATATAGGAGAAAAAAGTATAGAATCGAAAGGATCTGAATAGCTCAGTTGGAAGAGCAGTCGCCCAGCAAGCGAAAGGTCTCGGGTTCGATTCCCGATTCAGCGACTTTCGGATCTATATTTTTTTTTGCATTTATTTCCTTAGGGGGGGATTTAAATCTTGGCCGTGACCACGTAAAATTTGGTGCCTTGTGCACAGGTATTTAATTCTAACGGAAAAATTTAGTTTCGTTGGGATAACGCACTGTCATCCGCGATTTGGCTCTTATTGCCTGTCTTATACTTTAAATTTATATTAATTTTGTAAATTAAAAATATTTACTTCTTAAAAATTATTAGCTAAATTCTTCAAAAAAATAATTATTTAACAATTATAACTTTAATCTTCAAAATTAATATTTTTTATAAACTATTTTTTGATTATAAAATATAAAATTACTAAATTTATAAATCGTAGTAAGTCAAGGCTCTTATTAAATTATAATAAATTTGATAAAAGGCTGTTAAGAGCAGTAAATATAAAAATTCAAATTATGTTAGAGAGTGAAGTCATATATAAAAATAATATTCTTTAATCTAATGTCTAATAATAATTTATAATAAAAGGTGACAAAAATGAATTAAACATAAGTACTCTTTAAATATAAATACAAAGCGAACGTTTCGGTCAATATTTTGACCATTATCAACGCTGATTAAATTTTGAATTTAAAAACTAATAAACGGTGTCATAACGGTAATATATACATCAAGCATAGTCAAAAACGTCACATAGTATGTAACGCATTAAAAATACAATGATAGATATAATGATTAACAAATATTATCGTAAGAGAAAAAGAGAACATCATGTAAAAATGAAAAGCAATATTTTTCCAACATAGTCATAATGTGATGGTTAAAATTCGTAAATTGTGTTTCTACTCCGGTTATTAGACCCGATAGACACATAATGATTTGAATCCTATAATGTTATTAAATATTTATTTATTTATTTAAGCTTAATAGGTTATACGAAAACGAAGATGTTTATAGACTTACATATGGTTAGATTGCAACGTAAAAACAGTAGTGTAGGAGGAACATCGATTCCTGAGATCCGCACACTTATAATGTCACAGTCAAAGTGATCGAAAGGTGAAAATGAGCGGTGTTAACTTATTATATTTGTGTATCTATTTTCAGAGTTTCGGTAGTTTATCAATACTATCTATATATGTATCAGGTAAACATTCTGCGTCCGTTTACAAGTTCAAACTATTTGTTTGTCTTTTAATATAAATTATCTCGGAGATTAATCTTTTTCCGAGGAAATTTTCTTTATCAAGAATTTTTACTTCATTCCATTTAAATTCGTGGTTGAAATCGAGCCTATGGTTAGTTATAACAGATTTATTTGTTGAATTTCTATTAATGTTCAGTTTATATTCCGAAATCCTAGTACTTAATTTACGTCCCGTTTGGCCTACATATGATGCATTACAGTCTGCACATTCAATTCTATAAACAACATTGGTATTGGAAAAAATTGGAACTTTATCTTTATGCACTTCAATGTGTTTATTTAACTTATTTAAACTGAAGTAGGAGAGTTTCGTATTAAAATTCTTTGTGATATTTTTAATTGTTCAGATATAGTTGGTAAATACCCATAGGATGCAAATTCCTTAGTTTCTAAATTTTCTTTCTTTCTTACGTATTGCAATAACATCGCGTGTGGCTCTATTGGCTGAGAGGAATGAAGTGTAGATCGTGTTTTTAAAATTAAGGAGCCGACTTAATATTCTTATTATTAAAATAAATAAAGGATATATATAATTACTAGATATCATAAATAAAACTGATAATTAATAAAATAAAAAATAGAATATCTTCCTCTCATTAATATAACAATTAAAATAATTAAAATAAACTTTACTTCATAGGATAATATTTGTGAAACTGACCGTATTGCACCTATTATTGAATAAATTGAATTAGCTGACCACCCTATAAAAATTATAATATATCCACCAATAGTTATAAAAATAATTATTAATAAAATAGAATAATTTAAAAAATAAATATTAGTAATATATGAAAATACCAATCATATTATCATTATCATAACAATTCTAACTATAGGACATAAATAAAAAAGATTATAATTAGATTTATATACATAAAATAATTCTTTATTAAGTAATTTAATAGCATCACTAAAAGGTTGTAATAATCCTATAAATCCTACTTTATTAGGTCCTTTACGAATTTGAATATATCTTAAAATTTTTCGTTCCAATAAAGTTAAAAAAGCTATCCCAACTAACATAATTAATAATAAAATTAACAATCTTAATATATTTAATACTCTATATATATATAATCTTAAATTTTGACAAATTATTACTTGTATAACTTTTTTTCATTATACATTATTTAAATTCTAAATTTAATACACTTTAAATTCTGCCAAAGTAATTAATTTTTTTAAAATTTAATTAATTAAATTTATTCATTTAAAAAAATATAATTTCAAAAAAAGTTTTTTCGTACAAAATTTTTAAAATTTTATTATAGATAGAAACCGATCTGGCTTACACCGATCTGAACTCAAATCATGTAAAATTTTATTAGTCGAACAGACTAAAATATTAAACTTCTTCATTTAATTTTTATTTTAATTCAACATCGAAGTCGCAATCATTTTTATTAATAAGATCTTTTTAAAAATATTACGCTGCTATCCCTAAGGTAATTAATTCTTTCAATAATTATTTTATCAAAAAAATTTTTTTTTTAATTTAATAATTAATCCTTTATAAAAAATTTCATTAATTAATGTTATAATACTTTTAAAATTAAAGTTTATTTTATTTAATTATCCTTCCAATAAAATATAAATATTAATATAAAATTTAATTCCTTAAATAAATTTAAAAATTATATTAAATTCAATAGGGTCTTCTTGTCCCATAATTTCTTTTAAGAATTTTAACTTAAAAGTTAAATTTTAAAAATAATAATTGAAACAGCTTTAATTTCATCAATCCCTTTATTCCAGTTTTTATTTAAAAACAATTGATTATGCTACCTTTGCACAGTCAATATACTGCGGCTATTTAATAAATCACTGAGCAGAAATAATTTTAAATTATTATCAAAAAATCATGTTTTTGTTAAACAGGTGAATTAAAATTTTAATTTAATAAAATAAATTTGCCTAATTCTTTAATTATATATATAATTTTAAACTAAAACTTTTATATAATTATATAAAAATATACTTATATTATCATTATTTATTAAAATATATAATTTATTTAAAATATTTTTTTATTTAATTAAATCAATTTTTCAAATTATTATTTCAATTAGATTTTAATAATCTTTTATTTATTATAAATTTTTAATTTTTTCAAAAAATTTCTAATATTAAAAATATTTTTTTTTATCATCATTTATATATAATATTTTAATTATAATCTATAGATAATCCCATAAATTTTTTATATAAACTTATTAATTAAATCTATTTATT
Source organism: Nylanderia fulva (assembly GCF_048542155.1). Taxonomy (NCBI): domain Eukaryota; kingdom Metazoa; phylum Arthropoda; class Insecta; order Hymenoptera; family Formicidae; genus Nylanderia; species Nylanderia fulva. The sequence goes on from NW_028190588.1 coordinate 62,725, forward strand.
AATTTAATTAATTTTGAATTATTTATATATAAATTAAATTTATATAAAAAAACTAGATATCATAAAAATTGATTAAAATATATCCTCTAAATAAATATTTAAAATAATTTTTATACATTAATTTCAATATCTCATTTAACTCATTTTATTTCGAGAAATCTAAATTATTCAATAAATAACAAAATTTAATAATCTCTGATACAAAAGGTACAATTAATAAAATTTACTTTTCCTTAACTAATTTACTTATCTTGAAATTTTCATTTACATTACCCATATATATAATTTATTTCATTTTTTTTAAATATTTCAACCATTAAAACTCAATTCTATTTAACTTTTATTATCACTTTATTTAATTATAAATTAAAAACTATATCAAATTTTACATATATATTTAAATTTAATTCTTTTTTTTAATTTTAATAAATTTTTATTAAGATATTAATCTCTTCAATGTAAATGAAATATTTTTAAATAAACTAAAATTTTATTCATTCTAAATACATTTTCCAATATATTTACTTTGTTACGACTTTTCTTATAAATTTTATTTAATAAGAATGACGGGCAATTTGTACATAATTTAAATAAAATTCAACTTATAAATTTTTATTTTACATTTAAATCCTTTTTAAATAATAATTTTAAATACTATTTACAAAAAGAAAATATTTTTTAATATAACTCATCTTAATAATTCTACATTTTGATTTGAATTTAATTTTAAATCAATTTATGATTAAAATCTCTTAATTTAATTTACTACAACAACAATATATAAAAATATTTATATTAAGTTAATCCATTTGTGGATTATCAAATTAATCAACAAGTTCCTCTAATATAATAAATTACCGCCAAATTTTTTATTTTTAATGTTTTACATTTAATATTTAATTAATTTTAACTTTACTTAAATAACAGGGTATCTAATCCTAATTTCTTTTTAAATTTAATTAAAAATAAATTTTTGGAATCAAATTCTTTTATTAATTAAAATTATTACATTTTACTATAAATACAATTTTAAAAAAACTTAACTTATCCAAAATTCTCCTTTTATAACTTTAAGTTATTATAGATTATTTATTCTTATCATCAGTTTAACCGAAATTGCTGGCACCTAAATTTATTAATAATATAAATAAAAATATCTATTATAATTTTCATTAAAATAATTATTTTAAATAATAATATAAATTATTTAAAATTATTTAAATTTTAAAAATATATATATTTTTATAAAAATTTATTTATATTCAAATTTTAACAATAAATTTATTTTAAAAAAATTATTTTCTATTATTCACTAATTTATCATATTTATCTAATTGATTTATTTTTTAATCAATATATAATTTAAATAATTATTAAATTTAATAAACATTTTTATTATATAATATATTGATTAAAAAATAAATATGATATTTCCTACCTCATTTACTAACTTATCATATTTATTTAATTGATTTATTTTTTTATTAATATATAATTTAAATAATTTTAAAATTTAATAAACATTTATATTATAAATATAAATTTTTAAAGTGTAAGACAGGCAATAAGAGCCATTCGCGGAAGACAGTGCGTTATCCTAACGATACTAAATTTTCTCGTCAGAATTAAAATATCTTGTGCACAGGGCACCAAACCCTACTTGGCCACGGCCAAGATTTAAAATATGAAACAATCTCATTTTTGAGATTTAATTTCAATAATCCTATAACACCCCTACGGAAAATAAATAAATGCAAGAGAAAAATATAGATCCGAAAGTCGCTGAATCGGGAAATCTTGGCCGTGGCCAAGTAGGGTTTGGTGCCCTGTGCACAAGATATTTTAATTCTAACGAGAAAATTTAGTATTGTTAGGATAACGCACTGTCTTCCGCGAATGGCTCTTATTGCCTGTCTTACACTTTAAAAATTTATATTTATATTACAGAGCCGTGTTAAACTCTTATATTTATATTATATGTTGATTAAAAAATAAATATGATATATATATACAGGGTTTGTCCGGAAAGTAATGCGTCGCATTTTTTTAAAAAAGAATTTATTGATCGCATAGGTAAAACAACTTAAAATTGTTCGAAGTATGACCCTTCTGCGTCAATACATTTTTGCCAACGCGATTTCCATGCGTCATAAGATTTCTGGAACTCCTTGACTGGGATGCTGTTCAGGGAGGCCGTCGAAGTAGCTTGTACGTTGTCAACCGACTCGAGCTGTTGTCCTTTGAGCTCCCTTTTCAGCCGAGGAAATAAAAAAAAGTCCGCCGGGGCCAAGTCGGGACTGTAGGGCGGCTGCGGCACCGTTGCCACACCGATCCGGGTCAGGTAGGCCGTAATAACAAACTTTATCGCATAGCGTTGCTCTATCGTTCTCTCCATCACAAGTTCGACGCGACCACTAAGCAGAGGTTCACAGAATAAGCCGTCCTAACCCTCCAAGCGCATGGAAACAATTGAGCGACCTACCGTTGGAAAGCTAAGGGTACCCCCCTTCCTCCCCAACCGGTCCCATCGCTCTGCGATGTATAGTCGCGTCACCAAAAAATGCGACGCATTACTTTCCGGACAAACCCTGTATATATATATATAAATAACTTATAATTAAATATTTTATATTCCTCATGGTTATGCATGTTACGCATAAAAAAATTCGAATCATCCTACTTTTAGCGCTATCCAGGAACAGCGACGTGGACGTAGTAGAATTTTGTTTCTTTTGGGGTGCTTGATTAACGTGAGTCCCCTTGCTACAAATATTTGGGTGAAAAGTTGATTTGTCTTCGGAATCCCTAGGAGTCAACTTAACCACATAACGTTACAACATACAAGATATCGTATTTTTAGGTCAAAATACTGCTTTAAAGCTTTATAACTCGAAAAGTACTTTACGAAGAAACATTTGATTATTAGTGTTTTGGAAAGCTCTCGAAATCAGCTACAAGAATGTGCAATAAAAAATAGTGTTCCATTTAAGAAATTACATAATTCATTCATTCATTACTTTATTTGCCCCCTTAGGGATTAAAGGCGCTTTTAAGGAGCGTACCCAAACCTTACAAACCTTTACAATATTATCTTACAAACTACTCTTACATTTATCTTACAAATACCTTAATTCTAACTTAATCTACCTATCTACTAAATAAGAGAGAGAAAGAGTTGTCCCTAATCTATTATTTCGCTTCGCCTCGGCTTCCAGTTCCCCATACATTCTCCAACACCTCATTTATATATACTTTCATTCATCCTCTTCCTCATACCTTCTTCCCCCTCTTCCCTTCCTTCCTTCTCCCCTTCCGTTCTCCCTTCCTCTCTCTTTTTCTCTAATTCCCTCATCCATCCTTCCCCCTCTCTTCCTTCTTGCAGTATTTCCCTCATTCTTTCCCACCAATTCCCCTTATTCCCCTCTCCCCCACATTCTCCTATTACATGTTCCCAAGTTTCATCTTCCATCCTACATAGTCTACATCTTCTTTTCTCCTCTTCTTCCCAGTATCTCGCCCCTCTCATTTCGTTGTTCATTCTAAACCTCACTATCCTTCTCCATCTACTTTCCCCCCATCTCTTTCTCAAATATTCCGGTAAACCCTCCTCCTTCCATTCTCCATACCATTTATTATACCTCGACTCTCTTATCTTCTCCCATCTTTCCTCCTTTTGCATTTCTCTGTTTTTCTGCTCCCATCCCTCGTATACTTCCTCTCCCCTTTCTCTTTTTTCTTCCATCTCCTTCCCTTCTATTCCCCTTTCTTTAAAAAATTTTGCCCTCTCTTCCTCCCAAGCCGTTCTCTCCTTTCCTTCTCTTACCCACTCTTTCATATCCTCATAGCATAATATATTTTGATAGCCAGAATAAATTATGTAAGTACTTGCTTTTTATGATAATTTATGATATGACTCACATGTATATGATAGCTACTTCATATTAACAATTTAACAATAGGGAACTTTTATCAACTCCTGTGATTATAATTCGAAAAAATTCAATAATAAAAAGATGGACAACGAAAGAGTAGACACTAATGGCTTCTGCAATCTAACATCACTGAAAAATCTAAAAGGACAATTGTAAAAGCGAGAGTATAGGCGTATTAGAAATCTGCGTTAATTTATCGATAGAAAATTAAATATATTTTGACCAAATCTGAGGTTCAATGTAAATTTATATTAACTATTAACATTATATTATATTGAGAAAGACTGCCGTGCAGTCAAAACGTATATATACATGTAATTTAAATTCAGTTTTATTTAAGTTTTATTAAGATTAATAAATGTTTTAATATTTTATTAATGTGATATCATAATTTGGTTTGCTCGTTAGTTGGCCTTTGTTTCTTATAGTATTCCTTCCTTTTTTATATTTATATTTAAACGAGCTTATTAATTTTATAAATTTATACATCTTTATATTTAAAAATTTGGAATTTTTATTTTTTCTTATTCTTTTTAATGATAATGAAAATTTGCGACAAGGTCATTTTCAAGGTCAAAACTCAAAAAACTGAAAAAATATAACTTTTTAGACCTTATTTCAATATTGATGTAACAAAAACATATTTCAAATAAAAGTTGCAGTTCTTATAAAAATACATCATTTATGTTCTATACATTTTTTGCGTAAAACTGATTGTTTTCGAAAAAATTAGATAAGAAAAACCCTCTCAAACATCAATATATATTCTTCGTTCTCAGCCAAACCTGGAGTCAACTAGACTAGAAAAACTAGACAAATAGATTTGCGTGGAACCTTGCTCTGTGTGGAAAGTTGCAAATCCATGTGGAACCTCGCTTCGCGTGGAAAAGTGTATGCGTGGAAACAGTGGGTTCCGCCTCTTCCGGGAGGCTCCACTACTGAAAAACTAGAAAAATAGGTGTGCGTGGAACCTCGTTTTACGTGGAAAGTTGTAAACCCATGTGGAATCGTATATGTACTGCAAAGTACATGCTTAGAAGGGAGAACAGATATAAGATTTAGATTCCATCGTTTTTGTTGAAAACTCATTTGTACGGTAAAAATTAATAGGACATAAATGTTTTTCTCTGTAAGATCTAAAACTTTTGTCTAAAATATTTATCATGATTTTTCGTATTTACTGAGATAAACGTTAAAAACTATAAATTTTATGGGTTTTTCATAATTTTCACTATGAAAATGAGAGATGCGCTAATTTTTGCTATGATATTCGTAATCAGCACATCAAAATACGTAAGAATACTGAGTTCCAAAAAATCAGAGGTGAGCACTTTTCGGAACTTTACCCGCCGTTTTTGGTCTTTAATATCGATTTTCTCGAAAACTATCAGTTTTACGCAAAAAATGTATAAATGATGTATTTTTATAAGAACTGCAACTTTTATTTGAAACATTTTTTTTGTTACATCAATATTTATTGAAATAAGATCTAAAAAGTTATATTTTTTCAGTTTTTTTGAGTTTTGACCTTGAAAATGACCTGTCGCAAATTTTCATTATCATATTTGTAATCAGCGTTCAAAAATATAAAAAATAGTGTAGTTTCAAAAAAATCGGAGGGTTCACCTATTCGGAACTCCACCCTATTTTAAAATAGGAAGTTTAGTTTTTATTATAAAATTTTATTTTGTTTCAAATTTTTAATTTTGTGAGCGAATAAAATATTCTTAATATTCTTAATATTGTTTATAATTTTGTTTTAAATTTATAATTTTTGCAGAAAAGTTTTTGTTTGATAAGTATTGTTTAAATTGTTTATAAAATATAAGATTATACAAAATCTTCGAATCCTTGCTTTTTGTTTTTCTCACTTAGAATCAACTACAAATTATACAGACAGCGGCATCTAATTGGAATTTGTATGTGTGTGCGCATGTATGTCTATTGCAATATTAATATTTGCAATCTTATTGTTATTTTGCAATTTAATAATAGGCTTTCCGGCAGCAGACCAGATCTATTAGAACCAATTAGTTTTGGATCCGAAGTAAGATTGCTTGCGTTGGAACAAGAATTGCAAGAACTTAGAGAACAAATCTCAACAATTGTGAAAAATAATAAACTGTCTAAATGTACGTACAAAAATACACACACGCACACGCTCATACGCACGCACGCGCGCACACGTTCATACACACTGTTAAATAATATTATATATTGTATATATATATATATATATATATATATATATATATATAGTATTCGGAGTAATTAAAATGATTTAAAAATGAGATTTATATGTTTTATATGTAGACGCATCTGTTACATCTTTACCTAATGGAGCGGACAAAGGAAAATCTTCGCCAGTACCACCACCACCTCCACCTCTTCCACCACCCACAACACCCCATATCGCGAGAAGAGCTAGTTTGCAAGATCATAAAATTGAGGAGCGCAAAAAAATTCCACTGAGTGCACAGAAATCAACAGACGATATACTTAAAGATATCGACAATATAAAATTGAGACCAATTGCGAGGTAGTATTTTGATTGTATGACAATTTAATGTAGCATTACATTATGATATCAAGATAAGAGATAATGTGTAAATTTTCTCCTTGCTATGAAACATTTAAAATAAATTATAACTTATTAGATAGAATAAACTTATGTACCAAAGATTTTTAAGTTCATAAATTAATAAATAGCTATAAAAATTTGATTAAAAATTATTGTCTTAAAATGTTGTCATAAGGGAGAAATTAAGAGTCAAAAACGGTAAACGATATGCAATTTTTTCTTTCTTGTCAAATATTTATTGTATACATTTTGGTCCCAATTTCGAACCAATATGACCTAGTTTCATCGATCATTTAATACGTGTATCAAATAATAAATAACTAGTAAATTGTTTCAATTATTGGCTGAACTCATATACACTACTTGATATGTGTATCAAATGCTCGATGTAAACTAGGTCATATTAATAATTATTAAATACAGATAAAATGAATCTTATAAAGCATGAATTATAGACTCAAATTTACATATAAAATAAATAAAACAATACTTAATATAAATTAAATTTTACATGTGAAAGGTACATCATAAAATTAGATTGCTGATAAGTTGTTGATAATCCAAAATTAAAATCGAAACGTGCACAATAAGTAATATTTGAGAAGAAAGAATGATTTGAACAAATAATTTGCGTACTTACTGCACTTAGCTGTTAATTATTCCTTGCTTGTGTATATTTAATATTAGAACTTTCTACTTTAATTTTGTCATAAAATTGTCAGAAACTTAAGGTATATAGATTAAATTATATCCTAATTTAATAATAATAGACATCTAATAAGGTAGTTTTGACTTGATTGATCAATTTATATTTATCGAACATAAATTATATTCATAGATATGAGTTAAATTGAAAATAATTTATTACAAATATTTAATGCTAGAGAAAAAATGTATTCCGTTTCTAATTTCAAATATAATTTAATATAGCTGTAAAGATCTAAGAGCTTTAACTTTTATACAATGGAATAAAATAAAATATTACATCGATCTTTCACAGATCTCCAGGTGGTCATTCTATACGGGTTAAGCGTGAGAACAGTCCATGCAATGATTTGCAGGAAATTTTACGCAGACGCTACATCGCGATGCAATCTCCTGACAGTAGGAATTCATCTGTTAACTTAGCCATAGACAATTAATTTTGAATATCATAAGTGACAATACTTTTGAGTATTTCCATTGTATGTTTACACAAAATTTATAATTTCTACAAGCTAACATCTCTCTTGTAATATGTTATGTTGAAAATATTTGCACTCTACATTAGAATTTGTAAAGAAAATCTTAAACCAAAGTTTATTGTCAATAATTAATGTGTCATTTAGATAATTTTTTTATCTGAATAAAAAGATAATGATTAAAGTTTTTGCTTTTTTCGATAAATTTAAAGATCACTTTTATTCATTAAAATGTAATTATTAAAACAATTACTTTAGTTTGGCTGGTTTTAAGTAAGACGTTGCAATATTAAAGTCTCAATGCCTTCTTTTTCAAGATTTGCTCATCAAAACTTTGTACTATTTAATATTGACAGATATTATTTTTATGTGTCATGATAAGATAAAATACAATTCCTGTTATTATTTGTATATTAATAAAATATGTATAAATGGAAATTTTGAGTTAAATCGCTTGTAAATAAGAAAAATAAATTTTATGATTTATATAAACAAAATTAATATTCAATATTATTATTAATATTGTGATTATTTATTGTTTTAGCTAACGTTTTCAAAATACTTAGTTTATTATTTTTTATTAATCTTTAAATGTATCGGCAATATTTACACACGTACGCATATAGACATTTTTGTGTACGCGTGCGTGCGTGCATGCGCGTGTGTGGGCGCGGGCGTACTTTAATTAATAATCAATAATTCAATATAATTTCTAGGTTCTAATATTATAAACTGAAAAAAAAGTTTGTTAAATTTACAAATATTTACAAGGATAGAAAATGTATCGCTGTGAAGAGCCAACCAAATACTTAGCAATTCGCTAAGACAAGGAACAATCTCTAAATTGAGATGTGAATTTCTCTTTCTTTTACCCCTCCTAAATTGATGTAGACGAGAAAAATATATCGGTCCGAAAAAGTCGGTTGAATCGGGAATCGAACCCGAGACCTTCCGCTTACCGAGCGACTGCTCTTTCCTGAGCTATTCAGACACCTTAACGCTTTAACGAACGATATAGCTCTCTCGTCTCTATGTATACTAATTCTCTTCACAGCGATACATTCTCTATCCTTGTTATTATGATAAAAGCGTTCTAGCCATATTATTATTTTCACACGCTGGCTGTAAATATGCGTGTTTTCATTAGTATACATAGAGACGAGAGAGGTATATTGGTTCGTTAAGGTGACTGAATAGTTCAGTTGGAAAGAGCAGTCGCCCGGTAAGCGGAAGGTCTCGGGTTTGATTCCTGATTCAGCCGACATTTTCGATATATTTTTCTCGTCTACATCAATTTGGGGGGGGGGGGGGGGGGGGGGGGGGTAAAGGAAAGAGAAATTCAAATTTCAATTTAGAGATTGTTCCTTGTTAGCGAATTGCTAAGTATTTGGTTGGCTCTTCACAGCGATACATTCTCTATCCTTGTTATTACGATAAGAGCGTTTTAGTCACTGAAACAAATAAATATTTATTTGTTTGAAATAAATGATTTATTTGAACGTATTCAACTAAATATTTGTTAATTTAACAAATTTTTTTCAACGTATAAACAATTAATTTAAAACCTTTAAGGACCGTTTGCAGGATTTTAATGCACAATATAATCTTACAATTCAGACAATGTGAACGTTTCGGCCAAGGGTTGAGGCCACCTTCAGCGCAATACCAATTAATATAATTAATATAATTAAATTAAATTAATAAAGTAGTTATATATACAGGGTGTTTCCGCGTTAAATAGCCAAACTTCAAATACGAGAGAATTTAGGACCTCAAAACAAACAAATATTTTATCTGAAAGTTTGCTCGTATACGCTTCCTTGAAGAGATTGTTTTTAAAAATTTTGAACTATAGAAATGAATAATATCGAAATAATTTAGATTTATCTTCTTTATTGCTTTACAGTAATCAATTTAATGTAATTATTAAATATTTTGTCCAAAATGATGACTTCTAGTTGAATAACGATTAACGAGATTCCATGACATGGACGTTGTTAAGACGTAAGAGTCGCTCGAGACGGTCGTTTCTCTAGATCGTTCTCTGAATTGAGTGGAATTGTCGTCGAGAACCAAGCTGTCGATGGCTGACAAAGCTAGTGAGGTCCAATTCATTAGAATTGATAACTTTGAAGAACTTTTAGCGGCAGGCGTGAGATGCACAGTCAGCGGGATTCTCATTTTCCGCGACGTGAGCTGACGGCGCGAGTTTGTGAATGAGTGCGACGTGATTTGCGATAATGTTCTTTTATCGAAAAGGATGTCCCTTGATCCACGTAAGCGTGACCGTTGAGTCGAACCATAAATATATCGGTGCATTCTTCAAAGTGTGGTTCGAATGTGGAAGGCAAGGCGACCGAGCAGAACGACAACGTATAATTCGCGGAATAGTCTTAAGCGGTGCGATCTTGCTTTTCGCGGTGACTAATAAGGGTCAACCGTACATGTGGAAACTCGTCGACGACACGTATAATTATGTATAATAAATTATGACACTAAGCGCGGTTTGAGACGCGTCTAAAAATCCATACAATTCCACTGTGATTGAAGGCGACGAAGTTCCGAGCCACCTTGGAAATGTAACGGAAGTTATACTGAAAGTTACCCTGTGACTGGGGTTATTTCGATTAGGACGATGAGACTTGACATAGTGCTGAATCTCAAAAGGGTTTCGGTATAGTGAAACACGGACAAACAGGAAAAGTTGAATCTTTTATTCAAGAAGGAGCTTGTGCTCCGTGCGAATCGCGAACGAACTTCTTGGTTGGCATTGGGTTTGATTTAATAGAAGCCCATGCTGCTAGATAATCTTCGGTAAAATAAAGTCCAGAATTACATTCACACGTCACATCAAACATGAAAGTTACACTTTTCAAGAAATAAGCAGATAGTTGTAACGATTCTCGGACACGGCGATTCAAGGAGCGAAAACACGTCACCAGGGGAAGATAGATTCTCACGTCTGCGCAAAGAATTTACTAGATTAGAACGACGATCACTTAGGAGCGGGTAGGACCAAAGGATATGGTCAATATACTGTCTGAGTGCACTACAGTCACATGTAGGAAAGTCCACAATATCATATCTGAAAAAGCTATAATTTAAATTGTATAATATAATTTAAGTGATTAGAGCGGATTCTGCAGACTGTCGCAATCTCTTGATAACCAAGACTAAGCCCACTGAACCAGAGGCGGGAGAAAAAACCGGACGTAAATAATAAAATAATTTCCCCCTGCTTCCGGCTCTGGCCAATACAATTTCATAATGCATTTCTTTGATTTCTGCAAAGAGATCAGTGTAAATATTTTGAAAGCTCCCCCGAATGGGCAGCTTCCTTAATATGATAAAAAGCCCGCACAAAACATGAGAAAATTCGGTTTCGGCCGATAAAACTATGCCATTTGGTACTGTGAGTCATACTGATCAAAAGTTGTCATGGGCGCAACCCGATCCTATGAGTCGTTTTAGAGCTACAGAGGCTCAAAGTCCTCTTGTTCTGAATTCTTATCGATACGTATGTGCTGTGTGTCATGCAATATCCTTCCTCAACGCTACCCAGGATCAACGGCGTGGATGTAATGAATGTTTGATCTCTTGTGTGTGTGTGTGTGTGTGTGTGCGCGTGCGTGTGTGTGCATGTGCGCGTGCGTGTTGGCGTGTCAATAAAGATAAAACTCTTATGGTTCGTCACTCCCGTAGTATTTGACGGCTAACCCTCTTTATTGTGTGTGTGTGTGTGTGTGTGCGTACGCGCGCGCGCGCAACCCTCTTTTCCTCTCAATTCACAAGATCTTAGCCTTCGTTTTCTTTAATTGCATTATTTGCATTCCCTATTGCATTAAGTAAACTATTATCCGGATATTTGACGTTAGGTTGATGCCGAGTGTAATCCGGGTACCACACAATACTGGCAACGTGAGCTCAAGTTCCTAAGGTTCGAGTTCCGGACTGGCAGGTGCAGTAATACCCACTTATCGGCTCTTCATCTTCACTAATATTCTCACTTATGTACGCGATAAAAACCTGATATTTCATCGCATGATAAAACTTGGAATATATCCTTGATTGAATGAAACCTGGTTCAGCAAATGCTTGATCTATCTGTAATTCTCCAACTCTCCTTTTCGAATGTGTCCTGGATACATGAAGGAGCAAGATTCATTTGGTATACACCAATTGTAAAATGTAGATAATCTGTAATTCTCCAACTCTCTCCTTTTCGAATGTGTCCTGGATACATGAAGGAGCAAGATTCATTTGGTATACACCAATTGTAAAATGTAGATAATCCAAAGTAAGAATCAGGAAGCCTGGAACAAGGTTATCATTGATTCTCGCCCATTGACCTCACTTTAAACGAAGATTATCAACTTTAACATGTGCTTGAATGATAGTAGATATATGTATAAGGAGAGTTCTAACCCAGGTCCTCTGAGGAGGGGGGGGGGTGCGGGGCGAGGGGGACCTGCGGCGCGGGGGAATGACGTCACGCGGAGAAGGAGATCCGTGAGGTCCGCGGGGAGGAGGATCCGCAAGTAGTCTGCGGGAAGGGAAATCCGCGAGGTTAGTGTCCGCGGGGAGGGGGATCCGCGAGAAATCCGCGAGGAAGGGGAAGCGAAGAGAGCATCAACGAGAGAGCACAGCGAGAGAGACGCACGCGAGAGATGACGTGAGAGAGAAAGAGATAGCGCGTGAGATAATGCAAGACGCAGTTGAAAGGTAACGCGGGGCGTTCACAGGAGAGCGCAAAGAGAGGGAAAGAGGAGCGACAAGATGATGCGAGAGAAAAATGATTACGCGAGATATTCATCTCGGAGTTTTTAAAATAATTTATAATAATTTTTAATAATTTTTTTATATATTTACTTATTGACTTATAATTTAAGAGGGAACAAGAGATAAAGAAGACATTTTAATCTAAAATAAATAACAGGTTTTATATAAAATATTTTTAATCTATAAAATATGTGTAAATTTACATTTGTGTGTGTATATATGTGTGTATATGTATGCGTATAAATATAAAATATATAATATAAAATATAAAAATTACAACATAAAATATAAAAATTACAATATAAAATATAATATAAACAATATACAGAAATATATATGTATATATACAATATGTACATTTTTAAATTTATGACGGATGTGGACAATAAGATGGTCCATATGGATGATCTTTGATGCGGAAGAAGAGCCAGACGATGAATCCTTGGAAGCTTGGTCAGGTGGTGCGGCAACTCTTGCATCATAGAAAAATTTATTATATATTTTTTAATTAATCAATAATTTAAAAAGTACTTACATTAATTGCACACTGGACAAATATTCCAGGTAAACATGGTGAGCTGTACCATCGTGCAGCGTTGACGGGCGTAGCGTTGGCGATGGCGGCGGCGGCAATTGCGAGCAACTCCTGCATTATAGAAAGAAATTTAAATAATTATATATTTTGAATATGCGTGTTTTCCTTAGTTTACATTGGGACGAGAGAAGTATGGCGGTTTGTTAAGGTGTCTGAATAGCTCAGCTGGAAGAGCAGTCGCCCGGCAAGCGGAAGGTCTCGGGTTCGATTCAGCCGACTTTTTCGGGCCGATATATATTTTTCTCGTCTATATTAATTTTAGGAAATTTTAGGGAGTTTGTTAGGAGGAAAGAGGAACTTATAAATCTCGATTTGAGATAGTTCCTTATCTTGACAAATTTGCTATATTGGCTCTTTCAGCAATAGATTTTCTATCCTTATTATATATTTTATTTTATTAATTAATAAATATTTTAATACTTACATGAATTGCACACTGGACATATATTTTTAATGAACATAATATCCAGTGGGTCGTTGCAATCGCTGCACCACCGCCCCAGCAAATGTTCATATCGTCCCGTTCTGTGAGTACGAACGACATCAACTTCTGTATACAGATCTCGAGATCTCATGAAACATCTTATACACAACATTTTACCAGGCCATGGACGATAATAGACATGTATCGAACATATTCGAACTTCATCGTCCATGGCGAGGATCTCCGTTGTGTCGAGTGTTGCGCACGGTGATCTCGAGTGATGCCGCTGCACTTACTATCATAATCCGAATCTTGGAACGGGACAATCTCTGCATCTGATCCAGCTTCCAAAAACTCATCGTCTGACCCTTTTTCGATGCTCGATCCGTCATTCGTTCTTCCTCATCAAGGATCATGGCTTTATTGTCCACATGGATTACCTTATTGTCCACATGGATCACCTCATCGTTCTCATGGATCACCTCATCGTCCACATCCATCATCTCATCATTACTAATAATAACTTCTTCACGCTCCATTTTTTAAATGTATTCTGCGACTGTCAGAATTTTTATGACACATGAACCGTAGACACCGCAGGATTAAAAAGACTCTCATTAAGAAAAGTAGGGGATGCATGACATAAGAATTAGCATGAATGCTGACTCTGCACTTGAGATAAGAAGACAACAAGTCTTATGATAAAAACGAATTATATTTAAAATCGAAACCACATTTGAACATCCATCGAACAACGTCCGAATCACGTCCGAACGTCTATTGAACGTCAATCAACCATGTTTGAACTACGTTCGAACGTCGATCAACCACGTCTGAACCACGTCCGAACGTCAATCAAACAACGTTCAACCACGTTCAAACCACGTCCAAACGTCGATCAACCACGTTTGAACCATATTCAACTACATTAAGCAATAATTAACATATAAGAATGATGTCGCATACTGAAATTGATATGTACATGTGTCGAAACATGTAAGAGTAATATGAGCTGAAAGTAATATGTGTACGTGCGGAAATATAATACTCGTAGGAGAAGAAAAGGAGAGAAAGAATAAAGAGAATATTATTTTAGCATCGAGCCATGTCCAAACATCTATCGAACGTCTATTGAATCACGTCCGAACGTCAATCAACCACGTCCGAACCTCAATCGAACCACGTTCAACCACGTCCGAATGTCAATCGAATCACGTTCAACCACGTGCGAACCTCAATCAAACCACGTTCGAACCATATTCGAACGACATTTAACTACATTAAACAATATATTATAAAAATGATGTTGCATACTGAAATTGATATGTACACGTATCGAAACATATAAGAGTGTTGAGAGTAATATGTGCACGTGCGGAAATGTACTACTCGTAAGAAGAAAAAGAGAAACAAAGAGAATATTAATATAAGTATGCTGTCTTCTAAGCTGGGCAATAGAGCCAAGGAAACGAAACGAAAAACTAATTAAACGAAACTGTATCTCAATTTGAGATCCCAAAGTTCCACATATAAATTAATTTCGAAACTTACATATGGAGAAATAAGCGAGAAAAATATAGGTCCGAAAAGTCGCTGAAGCGGGAATCGAACCCGCGTCTTTCACTTTCCGGGCGACTGCTCTTACCAACTAAGCTATTCAGACCCTTTCGATCCTATATTTTTCATTTGCCTTTTTAGTAGATGTTAGTAAATACCGCCGTGATTAGCCCAAGGCGTGAATAAACTCAGAAATAAATATTTTTATCGGCTCTCAATATAAATAATATAAGTATGCTGTCTTTTAAGCTGGGCAATAGAGCCAAGGAAACGAAACGAAAAACTAATTAAACGAAACTGTATCTCAATTTGAGATCCCAAAGTTCGTTTCCTTGGCTCTATTGCCCAGCTTAGAAGACAGCATACTTATATTATTTATATTGAGAGCCGATAAAAAGAGAATATTATTTTAACATTAATTTATTCAAAAAGGTGAATTATCGTGATTTTTCAATCACCAATTGTACAGTTTAAATACATTTTGTAAAGTCCTAGTTTTGAGACTTTCGCGGCCATTAGAATCATCAATGCAAAAGGTTTCCAGATGGATGCCGCGTGGTTTAACAGCGTAATGCCGACGTTTCGCAAACGTTGCAGTTTGCATCTTCAGGGCTGAGAGCTCCGATATTGAGCTTTCTTGGGTTGTAATTCTTATATACAATATGTATTATGGGAGATTTTTCATCTACGGAAAAGTATTCCGTAATGACGCCGCCTAATGGTGTGAGTGTATATTAAATCAATTTCTCGACTTTCTAAATTTTCAGCACCGCGGTATTCAGTTTACAATGGAAATAGAACAGAATAATCAGCTCCCCTTTTTAGACGTGTTAGTTAAAAAGAACGAAGACGGCACCTTAGGCCATCGGGTTTATCGAAAACCAACACATACGGATCATTACCTCCATGCCACCTCTCATCATCACCCGGCTCAAAAGAATTCTGTCCTCAGTTCATTAATATACAGAGCCTTAACAATTTCTGAACCAACCTCCCTGAATAAAGAATTAGAACATTTCAACCAAGTCTTGACCAAGAATGGGTACAACATCAAAGACATCCATCGAACAACTGAAAGGTTGAAAAATAAAATCTCCAGTTCTACAAATATGAGTGCATCAAGTGAAAAAGAAGAAGAAAAAGAAGATAAAAAATGGACGATCCTTCCGTATCTTCAGGGTACAACAGAACGCATTAGCAGGATCCTGGGTAAACACAATATCAAAGTAATTTCTAAACCTTAAAATAAGATTGCGCAACTGCTTTCTAATCCCAAGGACCGGAGACCATACTTAGAAACACCAGGTGTATACAGAATTCCTTGCTCCTGCGGAAAAGTGTACATAGGAGAAACTGGGAGAAAGATCAGTACACGAATTAAGGAACACCAACGGAGTGCCAGGTACTGCCATTTTAGTCAATCAGCCTTGGCAGAACATTGGATGGAGACGGGACACTCGGTACAATACGACAAAGCAACCAGACTAGCCTTCTCGCAAAGCTATTTCGCCAGAAAACATCGTGAAGCCCTAGAAATTCTGAAACATCCCGACGACCTCTACCGCGACAAAGGATATCAAACAAACCCTATTTGGCACACTGCCCTTAATATACACTCACACCACTAGGCGGCGTCATTACGAAATACTTTTTTGTAGATGAAAAACCTATAATATATATATAAGGATTACAACCCAAGAAAGCTCAATATCGAAGTTCTAAGCCCTGAAGATGCAATCTGCAACGTTTGCGAAACGTCGGCATTACGCTGTTAAACCACGCGGCATCCATCCGGAAATCTTATGCATTGATGACATTTTGTAGAGTACAATTTTTCACATGTTTTTCACAACGTAGACTATTGATATCTAGACAACGTAGATTATTTTATTTATTAAAGCAGGTACATCTTCATAGTTTTTATCCAAGGTCTCAATAATAAAACCGCTTTTCGCATCGCCCAATATATCGGCTAGCCATTCTCGCTTTTCATGTCCTTTGACGTACACGAAAGAGGATTACTCTTCTTCTTGCATGACTCCGGCGACAGCTGTTGTAATCAAACGCTGAGCCATGCTATATGGAATGTTTCTATTTTCCCATTGCAATCCACGATGATTTTGAGTCAACCATAAGGCTTGGCGTCTCTCAGATTTTATGAGCACGCGCCATGGTATGGGACATTTTTTTTGTGACGCAGCGGAAACTCTAATGAGTACCACACACCCCCGGGTAGAGATGCGGGTTATGTGGGACTGTTTGTCTCCCTTGACCAAGCCACGAATGGTTCGATCAGAGGGTCCAAGCCCTACCTCACTAAAACCGCTGCGGGTGCCTTCGCGAGCTCTATGGAGGATGGCAAGGAACTGCTGAAGCATTACTTCTTGCCATCCCCCGGCCTTTCCTGTCCCAGGAGAGCGTCTTCCCCGAAAGGAAGATACTCTCCCTCGCGTATAAGTCGTGCGGACCTTCCCGGTTGTGGCGCAAGGGGGCACCACCCCTACGCCACGCCCTCCCAAAGAGTTTAGGGGGCGGGGTCACGGCTCGAGTGTTTCCGCTCGAACCGCCACCCCCCGTCTCTGGAGTGGTGCTCCCAAGAGGGACGGGGATTTGGCGACCAGCCCCTGAGGCTCTACACCAGACGACCCTTCCCAGAAGGGGAAGAGCCCACTTCGCAGGCAATGGTGTCCTCCCCCCGGCGCCCTTGGGCATCAGTGAGAGGACCGCCAACTTCCGCGTCCAATCCCTGGGAGATCACGTACAATGGGGTGTGAGCCCTTGTGGCCCCCCGTGCCCCCGGGTCAGGACTCCCTCCTTTTACGGGATTTGGCCATTGACCCGGGGGCTACACCGAGACCTCCCCCTGGAGGGAAACCTCGGCAGGGGCGGGGTCGAGGGGCGCCCAGTCCCCGGTCGCAGGGCTGTCACCGTGCGGCCGAGACCAGGCGACCCCAGCCCCGTCCATTCTCCAACCAACTATTCTGCGCAATTGCGTTAACTCCTCCTCGTGGCCCATTTCAAGGGGGAAAAAGGAAAGCTTGAGATCCTCCCCCATTTCTCTCATCATGTTTGCTCCCCATTTAGCAGGGGGGATTTACGTGCGAAGCGGTTGCCTCCTCCTTTTAATGTTTCTAATGGGGGGTGATCTTACATTCATCACCCCTCCGCTGTTCCCGTCACCTTGCGCCCTATCCTCTCTCTCACTCTCTCTTCGCCACCTCCTTCAGGCTCATAACCTTGTTGTAGAAGGAAATGACGGAGTTCCACCCCTCTTCGCTCTCCAGCATCTTTTTCATGACGCTGGGGAGCGACAAGTCTTCCCTGATTTTGTTTTTGAGGAATGCTGCACAAGGTTCGAGGGTGTACTGCGCCGTGTCCTCATCATCCTGGCAATGGAAACACTGCGCCGTGCGCGCCCTTCCTATTCTACGCAGGTACTTCTGCAAACAGCCGTGATCTGTGATCACCTGTGTAGAGCTGAACGACGTTAGTCCGTGGGTCCGATCCACCCATTCTTCTGGTATCGGACTCACGGCCCCGATGACACGTGCCCCCGATATCGTTGGGGGCACATTGGAGAAGTAATCTTTTCACCTCTCCATCATGTGGAGGGTTATCGCCGCCGCGTGGGACACTGTTCTGTACCCACGGATGCAGCGAATGGCCATCCTTCTCTGGACGCGTCTAAACTTGCCACAGATTAGTTTGGAGGCCATCGCCACATCCGCCCACATCGGTACCCCGTACAGGGTAATCGAGTTTACGATGCCCATGTACAGTCGGCGGACCCGACCGTCTGGTCTTCCCAAATTTGGTAGCAGTCGACATAGTGCCCCTACTACCCCGTCCATCTTGTTGACCAGACGGTCAAAGTGTTCGGTAAAATTCCAAGACCCGTCCAGCGTGAGCCCCAGATATTTGAGGGTTTTGCCGACGGGGACGGGAACGTCGTTCACAGCGACATGAGCCCTCGGTGGCACTCCATGTGTACCATCATGTATGAATAGCGCCTCTGTCTTTTGAGGCGCCACTCTCAGACTCATGTCGCTAATTGCGCGCACGACGCATGCCACTGCTTGATTGGCAGTTCCCACTGCCTCTTCAATTAATCCCCCTGGCTATAACCAGTGTGTCGTCTGTTACGCAGAGCAGGTGATTGTTGCGGTTTCACTAGATGTTGTAAACGGCCCTCCGCGGAGGAGTCTGCTACGCAGACGACACTGCAGCCGGAGGGAAAAGCCGACCGGAGGATTCTGTCGTAGGCGAGGTTCCACAACAGAGGGTCAAGAACCAATTCTTGTAGAACCCCGCAAAACATTTCCCTCCCGCACTCACTGCCATTCCTATCCCGGAACACTATTTGACGATGTTAAAATAGCTTTTTATAGCCCCTATGAGGTAGCTAGGGACGCGATGAAATATCATCGCGTCCCCAACTCTATCCCAGGGCAGGGTGTTGAACGCGTTTACAATGTCTAGTGAAACTGCAACAATCACCTTGCCCTCCTTCATTTGGGACTCCGCGAGGGTCTCTACACGTAGTATTGCGTCCACTGTGGATTTTCCCTCGCGGAATCCATATTGCTCATTATGGAGGTCTACTCCGTCCCGGGACAGGTGCTCGACGAGGTTTGCAATACATCTCTCGAACAGTTTACCCGCTTCGTCGAGCAGACATATCGGCCTGAATGCAGGAGAGGAGCCCTCCGGCCTTCCTCCTTTGGGAATCAGCACTAATTTCGCTGATTCCCACGCTTTTAGGAAAGTTCTTTCCTCTAAACAGCTATTGAAAAGCTGTTGCATGTACCCAGACAAGTGTCCTTCGACCAGCCCCAATATTCGGCCAGGTATTCCGTCCGGGCCGGGGGCCTTTGTACACCCGGCCCTGAGTCTCTTGAATACTCTGGCCATTTCCCTGTCTGTGATCTCCAGCTCTCGGCTTTACGCAACAGGCTCCCTAATTATCGGAGGAGCCCGTGTTGCGGGGAACAATTTGTCTATTGTTTGCTCCAGGAGCTGGAGATCCAGGGTTTCCGTCGCGAGGGGGGCGCCCATGGCTTTAGCTTGTTCATCACAAGCTTGTACGGGCGCCCTCAGGGGTTTGCATTAAGGGCGTTCAATTGCTCGCCCCATGCTCTGATCCTGGACCTTTTGATGGCGACGCACAGAGATACCTTGGCTTCACGATACCTCTCTAGTGCGTCTGCCACCTCCTTGTCGTTGCCGCGCCTCCTTCTTTTTCTTTTTTTTTTTTAAGTCAGGAAATTTGCCTAAACCAAACTTTGCGTCCTGACCCTTGAGGGAGGGCCAGGAGGCTTCGTGGCGGATTCCCGTCCGTAGTATCCCGAAGGACTAGCGGACGGGGTACCAGCCTAAAACCTGACTATAGCCCCTGGTCTTTGACGGGTATTGTCCACCGCGGAACCGCAAACGCATTACTTCACGGTGGACACCCATGACCTGGTCCTGTTAAGGACGCATCCCCGGGCAACTTGAGGAGTTGACCCGTCCAATACCCTCACCCCGAGAGGGTAAATAGGGGGGAGCCGGGCTATCAGCTCACCCCCCGGCCATACCCGAGGTCAACGTGCAATGGGATTGGAGCCCCCACTCCTCCCCCTGTTGACCTGGTTGGCGAGGTGACCGCAGTTACCCACCCCACATGAAGTTGACGTCACGGGACGTCACCAACTATATGGACAAACATATATACAAACATGTACACGTCCACAAAGAAACCAAATAAGGGCCACAGGCCCAGCCCTCTAGGGGCCAACAGCGAAAGCACAGTGGCCGAAAGACATATAAAGGTGGTGCATGATGTTCACACTACCTATGGACGAAAGACGAGAAAAACTAAGACAAAACACCTGGCGCGGGCAAGGAGGCCGCGGAGTCACCTTTCAGCAACCTCCCCGGCACTCCAAACCCATCGCCGCTACCTAGTAAAGACATAACAACTACAACATTTAAGAAACGCTACTTAGCTGCTGAGGCAGCCTCGATCTCCAAAGGCCGTCCCCCATCAGGACGGCCCGGAGCCCGGCGCCTATCTTTCGCCCCGGTTGTCTGTTGCCCGGGAGGAGGGGGAAGCGGAACGCATCCCCGACCCCCCAAGACATGTCGAGCCGACTCCCCACCGTCCGAGCAAGCCGGACAACGGGGAGTGGCGACGCACCCCGCCGCTTGGTGTCCCTCGACACCACAGCGGTAACAGCACCGCGAGCGATCCACGTCAGACGCACAATTAACCCGCGCATGCCCCAACTTGAGGCACCTGAAACACCTCAGAGGCCGGGCACGAAGTACCTTGACCTCCAGGGTGTTCCAACCTACTCGGAGTTTACCCGTCGACAAGGCCTATCGGCCAACAGCCAACGGGCAACGCACCCAAAGGGTGCTCAAGGGGGACCGCGGCAGGGACCGAATCGACCCGATCCGGATATCCCCCGCGCTGCATTCCCCCAGAGACCCCAGCGCCTCCAAAATCTCCTCGCGCGAGGCGGTCTCCTCCCCCATAGTACCACGAAGCCTAAGCTCCATGGTTTTCTGGGGGCGGGAGACCACCACATCTCTACCCGCGAAGACCTCCCGCAGCTTACCCGCGAGCAAGTCCGCCTTATCTGCCGTGCCTTTTCCAGGGACCTGCAAAAGCAGACCCCCGGTCACACCAAAACGCATGGTCATTGGACCAATACCCAGCTCCTCAGGGTTGATGGCCGCTCTTGCCTCCCGCAGAACATCAGAATATGTCCTACCACCCATCGAAAGGAGCTGCACCGCTGACGCACCCGGAGCACGTGCAGCCCGCGCAACTCGGCCCCGCCTCGCGCCCAGCACCGGACCAGCCGCAGGGCCCGACGCCCGAACTCCCCCAGGACCCAAGCCACCCGGCCCGCCAGCAACCATAGTAGCCGCCGACAGGGCAAGCGACCCAGCCCCAGGAGAGCCGACCGCCCCACGACCACCCTGACCCCGTCTCCCCCGCTTACGCATGGGGAGAGCAGGGGAAACCTTGTTAGTAGGAGGAGTGGAGGCAGGCAGAACTGCCCCACTCCCCCGAAACTCCAGCGAGAACCTGAGGGACTCTACGGTCCGCCTCAGATCCCCAAGCGCCCCGGAAATACGCTCCTCGATGAGGAGACCCACCCGCGCTATTAGCTGCTGGTGTGGGTCCCCCCCCGAAACCGCATCAGAGGAGGACTCAAAAAGAGTCCTCCGCACCGCAGAGGCAGTCCCCTTACCGGAAATTTCCGGTTCGGAATCCGCCCCTCTATCCCGCTTCTGTCGCGACTTCCTCTTCCGAGGGGGCGCTTCCTTCTCCCCAGAAGAGGGAGGAAGGGGAGCAGCCAATCTCCTCATCGACTCCAGATCGTCGTGGAGTTTCCTATTGTCAGCCTCAAGTGAGGCAACACGAGCTTCAAGTCTTTCGACTTCCTCCGCATAAGCCCGGCAGTTGTTCGCCAGGATCTGCTCCCGGTCGAGAACCTCTACCGGGCTAAGGTGAGTCTCGGGCTCCGACACGTCAAGCGCGCCATCCAAACCCCCAGGGGAGGCAGAGGCAGCGCCCAACGCATCTTCACCCATGCTCACATCAGGGATCCCGCCCATCGGCGAGTCTCCCCGGACCTCCTCCATCCGCACGCCAGGATCCCGTGAACCGGAGTCCTCAAGGCGCTCCTCCTCTATGGTCTCCAGAGCGGCCGAGGGGTCATCCAACCCCACGCAATCAGGGAACCGAGGCTTACCACCCCGGGTCATCCACCTTTTCTCGCCATGAGTCCGGAGATCGAACTCCGCCAGCCATTCCCTCTCATCCTGTTGAGACAACCATCCGATCCCCGATCGAGGTAAAACTTTTTCGTTCGCCAGGTTGACCAGGATACACTTATGTACAGCACACCACTGGGTGGAGTTTGTGGCGCAGCACCCCAGAAATAATCGGCAGAAAGCCAACATCCTCTCATATGGCTCTCTTCCACGGAAGGAACGAGCCTCCTTCGAGCCAATAAGAGCCATCATCTCAAGCACCAGGTCACGAGGATCAGCCCCGATGACACGACTCTCGAACCTGGCCTGCATCACTCTCAGCCGGTCGTCTACTTCAATCAACGGCGCTGTCGCATTCCTATCCGCGGACCCAGCCGGCAAATCTGCGGACGACCTGTCGTCTGATGACGACGAAGGGGGAGCCAGGCCTACACCCCCCCCACGCCGGTTCCCGGTACCCGAACCCGGGACGTTCACTTTCTTCTTGGAACCGCTCATATCTGAAAGAAGAAATTGGTTTTTTCTGTCGGGGGTTTTCCTTCCCCTTAGGAGATTGCCTTGCCTGGCTAACGGGGCCTCCCCCCCGGGTGTTATGTCAGTGTTTTCCTTCACCTAGTGCAGTGGACAAGTCCTTTTTAGGGCCTGCACGCCCATCGCACCTCATTCATCCTTCGCACACACTCCAGCTCGGGTACCTCGGGATTGCGACACCCGTACACTGCAGGGATGAGTCCGCAGTGCCCCTGAGGGATAATTCTAATCCTTCTTTTTCTTTCTTTTTTTTTTTTTATAGTCAGGAAATTTGTCTAAACCAAACTTCGCCGTTCTGACCCCTGAGGGAGGATCAGGAGGCTTTGTGGTGGATTCCCGCCCGTAGTATCCCGAGGGACTATCGGGCGGGGGACCGACCTAAAACCTGACTGAAGCCCCTGGTCGTATGGGTATTGTCCACCGCGGAACCGCGTAAGCATTACTTCACGGTGGACACCCGACCGGCGTCCTTAAGGTAGGACACATCCCCCGAGAGGATACTACAGGTATCCCCCCGGAGAGGACATTCCCTTGCCCCGAAAGGGCATCGGAGGGAGCCGGGCTACTAGCTCCCCCCGGACTTCCCTGGGTCGACGTGCCATGGGATCAGGGCCCCCACCCTTCTCCCTGCCGAACCCGGTTAGTGAGACGGCCGCAGCCGCCCACCCCACATTTAAGACGTCACAGGACGTCACCAACTACGTGGACAGACATAACACGATCCACGACAGAAACCAAATAAGGGCCACAGGCCCAGCCCTCTAAGGGGCCGACAATGAGGCACAATGGCCGACCACAATAAAGGTGGGAGGGTTGTTACTCCCACCTATGAACGAAAGACAACAAAATTAAACAAAAACAACATGAACTTGGCGCGGGTGAAGAGGCCGCGGAGTCACCTTTCGGCAGCCTCCCCGACACTCAAACGCCCATCGCCGCTACCTACAATACATATACTTGGCGGGACAGGAAGACCACGGGGTCATCTTTTGGCATCCCCCCCGGAACCCCCCGCACCCACCGCTACATACTACGATTAGTGGACAAGAAACAACACTAGACGTTGAGAGCAGAGCTGCAGTCCGGCACAGGGGAGCCACCTCTCCGTGACCTCCCCCGTCCCCGACTGCAGTCTACCTCCACCCACTCGGGACTGTCGAGAGCCCCCCCAACAGGGGGCCCCGAAGCCTGCACACACACAACAGAAACACCCGTTGAGGCAGCCGCAACCTCCACTGGCCGTCCCCCATCTGGACAGCCCAAAGCCTGGCGCCCATCCTTAACCCCGGTTCTTGGTTGCCCGGGTGGAGGGGGGAGCGAACCACACCCCCGCCCACCCAGGATGTGGTCAGCCGATCTCCCACCGTCCGCACAAGTCGGACAATGGGGATCAGCGACGCACCCCGCCGCCCGATGCCCCTCAACACCACACCGGTAACAGAGGCTCGAACGATCAGCCCCGGACGTACATCTAGCCCGCGTATGACCGAACTCGAGACATCTGAAACATTTCAGAGGGCGGGTAGGAAGCAACTCTACCTCAAGAGTGTTCCACCCCACCCTCAGCCCCCCAGTCGACAAAGCCTTACGGCCAACCGCCACCGGGCACCGCACCCATAAAGTGCCCCGGGGTGACCGCGGCAGAGACCGGACCTCTCCAAGCCGAATGTCCTCAGCGCCACACCCCCCCAGAGACATCAAGGCCTCCAGGATTTCGCCACGTGTGGTGATCCCCTCCCCCATAGTCCCGCGAAGCCTAAGCTCCACGGTTTTCCGGGGGCATGAGACCACCACATCCTCTCCTGAAAAGGTCTCCCGCAGCTTACCTGCGAGCAGCTTCGCCCTGTCCTCCGCATTCTTCCCAGGGACCTGCAAAAGCAGACCCCCAGTAACGCCAAACCTCATTAACAAAGGGCCTATGCCCAACTTCTCAGGGTCGACCGACGTCTTCGCTTCCTTCAAAATGTCCGCGTAGGACCTTCCCCTCGTCGAAAGCAGCTGCACCGCCGCCGTATTCGGTTGGCGTACAGCCCGCGCAACACGTCTTCGTCGCGCACTCGGCCCAGCACGGTCCCCAGCATCGCTTACCGGTACCGAAGTCCCCCCACGGCCCGGGACCACAGCGCCCCCATCGGCCGCAACAGCCGCCGACGAAGCGAGCGATCCCACCCTAGGAGGGCTAACCACCCCCCTACCGCCACGACCGCCACGACCCCGTTTCCCCTGCACGCTCGCAGAGGGGACGGGGGAGACCTCTTTGGCCGACGGAGCAAAGGCAGGCAAAACTACCCCACTCCCCCGGGAATCCAATGAGGACCTGAGAGACTCAACAGTCCTCCTCAGGCCCTCAATCGCCCCCGAAATGCGCCTCTCAATGAGGAGATCCACCCGCGCTAACAGCTGCTGGTATGGATCTCCCCCCATAACCACATCAGATGAGGACTCAAACAGAGTCCTCCGCACCCTGGAGGTAGTCTCTTTACCGGAATTTTCCGACTCAGAAACCACCTCCTTACCCCGCCTCTGACGCGATCTCTTCTTCTGAGGGGGGGCCCCCTTCTCCCCAGAGGAGAGAGGAAGGGGAGCCACCACTCTTTTCATCGCCTCAAGCTCTTCGCGGAGTTTTCTGTTGCTCTCCTCCAGCAATTTAACGCGCTCCTTGAGCCGCCGATTCTCCTTCGCGTAATCCCGGCAGGTGTCCAACGGGATTCGTTCCCCGTTTAGGACCTCTCCCGGGCTATAAAAAATACCAGGCTCCGTCACATCGAGCGCGCCATCTAACCTACCAGGGGAGGCAGAGGCAACGCCCAATGCGCCGTCACCCACACCACTTACCTCGAGACTGCGATCCGGCGGCGAGTCACCTCGAGTTTCCTCCATCTCGTGCTGTTCCTTCTCCTCTACCGTTTTTAGGGTACATCCGTCCAGCCCCGAGCGACCGCACAGCTTTGTGTCGCCATGTGAACGCCTCCTTAGGTAGCTCCTAACGTGTCCCTTCAGGCGCCTGTAAATTCCAAGATGCCGATAGACACAAACGTTCTCGTCTAGGAGGACATGTTGGATCTCAACCACAAGATTACTCGGGTCGTCGCTCTCACCCATGTCCTCCCAAGCAACACACAATCGAATGAGGTAGTCCTCCACCTCATCCTCATCCAACGGCTTTTTCTTCTTCTTCGGCGCTGTCGTGTTCTGATCCACGGACCCAGCCGGCAAATCCGTGGACGACCTGTCGTATGATGACGACATGAGGGGAGCCAGGCCTACACCCCCCCCCACGCCGGTTCCCGGTACCCGAACCCGGGACGTTCACTTCTTTCTCGGTACCACTCATATTTCTGAAAAAGAAAAATTGGTTTTTTCTGTCGGGGGTTTCCTTCCCCTTAGGAGGTTGCCTTACTCAGCTAACGGGGCCTCCCCCCCGGGTGTTATCTTCGGTGTTTTCCTTCACCTAGTGCAGTGGACAAGTCCTTTTTAGGGCCTGCACGCCCATCACGCCCCATTCATCCTTCGCACGCACTCCAGCTCGGGTACCTCGGGATTGCGACACCCGTACACTACAGGGATGAGTCTGTAGTGCCCCTGAGGGATGTAATAGATATTCTGATAAGAACTTTCTATTCGCAAATACTGAAGCTTTCTGTGCGAGTGTCTTAACCGTTTTCTTGCTTTAGATCCTTCTTTTTCTAACGAAGCAACGTCTGGCCTTTTTTTTTTTTTTTTTTTTTACGTAGTGGGAATCCTCATGGATACCCCCCGCCTCCGGGTAGAGGGCGGGTGGTTATGTGGGACTTTTTGTTCCCCTTGGCCGATCCACGGATGGATCGGTCAGAGGGCCCAAAACATACCTCACTAAACCCACTACGGATACCTTCACGGGCGTTAATGGGGGGCGGCCAGGATGCTGGAATCCCATGCCGACTGGCCGCCCCCCCGCCTAATCCCTCCTTGGGAGAGTGCCGCTGAAGGCGACACTTTCCCCCCCCCGCGAATTGCATCGTGCGGGGGCCCTCGCGGTTGCGACGCAGGGCGGTATCAACCCCACGTCGCGCCCTCCCAAAGAGTTTGGGAAGGCGGGGTCACGGCTCGAGTCGCCATCCCCGCCTCCAGAGCGGTGCTCCCTCCTCTTCCCGAAGGGGAATGGGGATTCGGCATTCGCCCTGGAGGCCCTCTCCAGGGGGGTCTTTCTCGGAAGGAGAGAAAACCCCCCTCCGTGGACGACGTTGCCGGAAGTCGTAAGGCACCGGTGGGAGGGCCCCGCACGTCACGTCTCCGTCATGGAGGGGGGGGGCAGGCACCCCGGTCGGACGGGCGATGCCCATCCGCCGGGGACGCGTGGCCCCCCCTTCGGCCCCCCCAGTCGCGGATCCCTCCGCTCCCTTATGGGAGTTGGAATTTGGCCGCGGCCGAGGGGGGTTTCCCGTTCGGAGGCGCGACCGCGCCGACCCCGCCTAGGCAAGGCGGCGCGCCCGCGCTCCAGAACCTCGAGAGGTCTTCGGGGGGAGCCCTGGGGCCTAAGGCCCCTAGCCCCCCCGGAGACCTCATCCCGCGTCATAGGCTGACGCGGGTGTAATTGAGGCGGACCCCCCCCAGCCCCGCCACCACGGGCGAGCAAGCCCACCAATGGTGGGGGAAGAAGGGGCCCGCCCCCGTCTTTCCGACTACTTCCTCCTCCTCCGAGGGCGCCCCCCCCATTCCCGCCACCACAAACGAGCGAGCTCGCCGGCGGCGGGAAAAGAGGGGGCCCGTTCCCACGTCTACCACTGTCTCCTTTTCTGGAGGCGCGCCCCCCCCTCGATTCCTACCACCACAGGCGAGCGAACTCGCCGATGGCGGGAAAGGAGGGGGCCCGTCCCCATCTTCTGGGTCGTCTCCTCCTCCGTCTTCCCCTTCCGAGGGCTGGGAGCTACCCCTTCCAGCCCTCTCTCTCTCTCTCTCTCTCTGCCTCTTCCTTCTGCGAGAGCACTCTCTCGTAGAAGGAGGAGAACGCCTTCCAAACATCTTCTCTCGCTACCATCTCCTTGACTATCGATGGTAGCGAGAGATCCCCTCCCCCTATTGCCGCCTCTAACTCCCTCCTCTCTTCAGACCAGGCCACACACTCCTGGAGTGTGTGGCTGGCTGTGTCTCGCCCACTGCCGCAGTGGTGGCAGCGTGTCGTGCGCTCCTTCTTAATGCGACACAGGTACTCACCGAAGCATCCGTGCCCGGTGAGCACCTGTGTCATCCGGTATGATACACCCCCCTTGGCCCTGCCTAGCCATTGTTCTAAGCAGGGCCGGATGGCCCCGACGGTCCATTGTCCCGGCAGCCGTGGATCTTGTAGGCTGCCGGACCAACTCTCGATCAGTTTCCGTCGGGTCTGGGCCCTCAAAACACGCCGGACACTATCCGTGACGGCCGTTCCCTGCCTTTGTAGCCCGCGTGTACGCCTATAAACCTCGGCGTACATGCGGGCTAGCAACTCGATAGGGGGTACTTCTGCGAGCACCCCCACGGCCGTCCAGCTAACGGTACGGAACCCCCGGCATATGCAGCTGGCCACCCGCCTTTGCAATTGATGCAGAGCATCTCTCAGTTTGCGGGTGGCTTCTACCTTTTCCGCCCACACGGGGGCTCCGTACATAATCATAGAATGGATAGTTCCGGCGTAAAGTCGGCGAACCCTTCCGTCCGGTCCCCCGAGGTTCGGCAGCTGTCGGCATAACGCCATTGCCGCCTTATTTACCCTCGGGGTTAGTTGGCGGAAGTGCTCGCCGAAGGCCCATCTGCCATCCAAGTGAAGACCCAGATATTTAATCTGGGTCCCCACCCTTATGGGGGTGTTCCCTACTAATATTTGGGCTTTGGGTGGCGCCCCATGAGAACCGTCATGAAAAAAGACAGCCTCTGTCTTTTGGGGCGCTACCTTCAGCCCAATTCCTCCAATTGTGCGCACGACACGAGCCACCGCGATGTTTGCACGCGCTATCGCTTCCTCCCAGGTGTCTCCCTCGGCCATGACTAATGTGTCATCCGCGTAGCAGATGACGTCACAGTCGGAGGGAAGGGCAGTTCTCAGGGTCACATCATAGGCGAGGTTCCACATAAGGGGGCCCAACACGGACCTCTGTGGAACCCCGCACGAAACCTCGACCCTGCGCTTCTCGGCGTTCTGGTCTGTATAGACCAGACTTCTGTCCCGAAAATAGTCCGATATGACTGACACCAGGTAGGGGGGGACCCTGTGGTATCTCAGGGCATCCCCCACCCGGTGCCATAGCAGAGTGTTGAAGGCGTTTGATATGTCTAGTGAGACCGCCAACAACACCCCGCCTTCCCTCACAAGCAACGTCTGGCCTGGACGTAGGTCCTACGGAGTTCCGCTATTTCCTCCGTCCACCAGTACGTCGCTTTGCGCGACGTCTTGGCTCGGGACATGGCGAAATAGCAAGCGTCTGCCAGTATGCCCCTGAGCTATTCCATCCTCTCTTGGATGCCTTCTCCCGGCCCGGACAGTCCAGACCAAGTTACTGAGGAAACGGCCGCTATCAGCTTGTCTGGATCCAGCTTCCGTAGGGCCCATCTTCTCGGGCGAGTATTCTTCCCCCCCCCCCATTGCCGCGGTTGAGGATTCCCCGGCGGGTCATCTCTACACTGAATTTGATGTAGAGATGGTCGGACAATGTTTCTTCGTCCGACACCCGCCAGTTAGTAATTTTACTGACCGCAGAGGGGGTAGACCGGTCCACGATCGATTTCCCTTGCGGCCTGACTACAGTGCTCCTCGACCCTGTGTTGATGAGACAAAGGTCGAGTGTTGCGGCTTACATCTCTAGGACCCTGCTTTTGCGATCCATTGCACAGGAGTTTCAACGACTTCGCGTTGAAGTCTCCGGCCAGAATTGCTGGTCGAGGGAACTGGGCGTGGACAAAGTCAGTTATTTCGTCCAGAGCTCCCTCATATCTGATAGAGCCCCATCTGGGGGGAAGATAGACCCCCACCACTATGATGGGCTCCAGGCCATCGCCACAAATGCGTCGCCCTCTCCTGCCTTGCTGCAGGGAGGACGGCCCTCCTGGTATATCTAGTGGATTGCGACCGAGCCGGCACTATTAAGTGTCCATAAGAAGTGATCGTTTGGAATCCCCGGTGTGTATGGCTCGGCCGCGATCCCCAATCCGCAGCCACGCTCGCCAAGAGTTTGTGTAAACAAATCTTGTGCTCGGCAAGCGTGGTTTAAGGTTCGCTTGGAGCACTTTGAGGCTCATGTTAATTTAGGGCCTCGCTGTCCTCCACAACGTCCATCATTGCACGAGCTTCCGTTCTCAGCTCCTGTACCTTACTTGCTTGGGATATCTCCTTTGCCGCTGCTTTCCCCTTTTTTTGAGGTCGCGGCTCCTCCTGCGTCTTTTCCTGGGTAGGAAGGTTACGGGCGACCCTATTGTTCCCTCCCTTTTCTCTTGGGGGGGGGGGTGCATTTGGCGCTCCCCATTCGGTGATCCGCCTTACGCCCCAACTCTGTACAAATGGGACATTTGGTCCCGCTTGTGCATTCCCGGGCTCTATGTCCAGGGGCTCCGCAGTTGTAACACAGATTACTTCTGTCTGTTCCACTCGAGCATTGCCCTTGGACATGTCCCTTCCTCAGGCATTTGTGACATTGCAGGGGTCTTTCCTCCAACATTTGTATCCCTGCTCTGACCCATCCCAGAGTAATTTTCCTGTTCAGCCAGTTTTTGGGTGGGTTGCGGTTAATGGGCACTGTACCCATGCAGTGCTCATTGATCCTTTGTTGAACCTTATGCCTCCCGTATTAATATCGTAGAGGTCACATCCTCCGATTTTTGCCACCCGAGCTCGGATCTCCGCTTCTGTGAGACTCATCTATCCCCGTTATACGGAGATCTCTCTTCTGCATTGGTCGGGTCACTCTTACCCCTTCAACATTCGCCAGAACCTCAGTTTCCCGGCGAATTCGTCCGCCTTTTCTTTACGTCCCTCCCCTGCTACCTCATACTTGAGGGCCCCTGTCACCGCTCTGGTGACCTTCATGTTTTGTATGCCGATTTCGGCGACGTCTATTTTCGACCTCGCCATATCCACCACCTCCTTATAACGCCCTTCTCCTCCTTATAAGGCACGTGAGGATCACCGCGGCTGTTCTTTTTATCTTTCCTTGCCCCTTCTTCTTCGGCGCGTTGTTTCCTTTCCCCATCTGTCTCTCATTATTGAGAGGGAGAGGGGGGGGATTTCGCATCTTTCGCTCTTTTCGTTGCGTCGGGGGGAGCTTACCTCTGAGCCAGATG
This sequence comes from Nylanderia fulva, assembly GCF_048542155.1. Lineage (NCBI taxonomy): Eukaryota > Metazoa > Arthropoda > Insecta > Hymenoptera > Formicidae > Nylanderia > Nylanderia fulva. Next base: position 94,364 of record NW_028190588.1, read on the forward strand.
TTCGGGCTTGGCTTTTGCTGTCGCTCTCTTCTCCTTTCTCCCCACCACCTTGGCCCAGGTTTCTTCCTGAGCTTTGGCCTGCGACGGGGAGGGGAGCATGGCGACAGCTGTTTCCCGGCAAGAAGGATTTCCGAGGTTGACTGCTTTCTCCCTCTTGGGGGGGGGGGGAATTGTTGCAACTTTGTGGCTGAGCCTTTGCCGCTTTTTCCTTTTTTGGAGGGAAATTTGTCCTCTTCTTGGAAGCGCCCAAGCAATCCTTGCTGGGCCCTTCATTGAGGGTTGATTTAGGGTTCTTGTTTTTCGCTCTCACGGATTTTGGGTTAATCTCTTTTCCCTCTGCTACCTTCTTTGTTCCTTTTGCCATTCATTCTGGCTGAGTTTGCGCTGGTTTCCCTGATGTCGCAGGCTTAACCCCTTCCTTATTAGTTTCACTTTGGGACCTAAGTCCCTGCGTTAGATTCTCTCTTCTTTGGAAATCTTGGATCTTCTCCGATAACTCGTCAGGCCAACATATCCTCCTCTCTTTCTATTCCCCTGGGATATTCCTTTCCAAGGGGTTTCTTGACTCTTTTAATAGGGGGTTTTTGTGAAGGAGGAGATAAGGTAGAGCAGGGTACGGGGCCCGCCTCCGGATCCGGGGTGTCCATCTCCATGGGGGCGGGCCGGACCGGGCAGCAGAGACCAACCTCATTACTCCCTCCCCCTCCGGCATTTCTTGCTGGGAGAGTCTCTTTATTAATGACGCTCTCATTCAGATATCTTATTGACTCCTTCATTTTATTACTAACTCTTATTTGTGCCGCTTCCGCCTTGAGTTTCTAAACCATAGTTAAGAGGGACTTGACCTTGCGCAAGTCCTCCAATTTTCCTTTTTCTCCGCTTTCAGCGACGGGTAGAGCCCTGTTCGTCAGTGTGACAATCGCGGCCTTCATCAGGCACGTGGCTTCATTTAATTTCCCTTTAAACGTGCCCTTCAGCTAACCAGATTTGACTGATATTTTCCTTATTGCTAATATACTCTCCATAACGATTGCAGAAATATCAGCCACCGGAGCGTCTCTGTAGTTTTCTAACTTCTCCTCAATTAGCCGTCGCATTCTGTCTGCCGAGGCAGTCCTTTGGAGCGGTACTCAAGGGTCAAGAATGTCACGTTCATCCTGCTCCTCTTTCCTTATTTTCTCTGCTTCCCATCTAGCCTTAAGTCTAGATTAAGGCATAGTCGCTTGTTGTTTCAGGGCGAACCGGACCTTTTTCTTTTTCTCTTGAATCTCTTGGCCACAGGCTCGCCTAGAAGACTTGTAACGTCTATATCTTCGTCCAATATCAACATTTCCTACTGATTTACTCTTCCTGGGTTGTCCACTCTTGTGAGTATGATGGCGGGGCGGCTTCCCTAGTGGCCTCCTTCACTACCTTCATTTCTTTAATGACAGGCTTGCCGGATGTTAGGCTTTTAGATTCTGGTTTTTTCCAGGTTTTTTCATTCTCTCTGCCTGCATTAGCGCTTAGCGCAGCGCTCCCCCAGCTCCTCCCAGCTTGTTTGTTTTTTATTTTGATTGTGTTTGCTCTCCATCTCTGTTGATCCCACTCCCCGAGGAAACTAGACCGGCCGGCGTATCTCCCACCGGCCAGGGGGCGACCCCCGAAACATGACCGGCATCGCCTCCTAAACCAGTGTCCTGGTGACTCCCGGGGAGCCGGTTTATGCCACAGTCCGGGGGGAATACCGCATCCCGGCACTGAGCTCCTAGCCCTTTACTGGGTCCTGAGGAGTTTGATTCCCCCAGGGCTTTTTAGGAGTCCCTTGGTTTCGACCCCAGGGGCACCTTCGCGAGTAACGCCACTCGGGGGGCCCCACGGACGGACGCTTTGGACAGGGTCGCCGTCCCCTGCCCTACACGCCGTGTCAGCCAGCAAGCCTTCCGGTGGGGGCTCATGGCCACCGGGCCACGGCGCAAGGTGATGGCCCACGAGGGGGCCATGGTATGGGACATGCAAAAAAATAATGTAAAACAATAAATCCTCTTCTCAGGACTGTTACCCGGAGGGGGATCCGCGAGATTCGCGGAGAGGGAAATTCGCGAGTTTTAAGGTCCGCGGGGAGGGGTATCCGCGAGTTTAAGGTTTGTGGGAAGGGAGATCAGCGAGTTTAGGGTCTGCGGGGAGGGGAATCCGCGAATTTTAGGGTCCGCGGGGAGGGGGATACACGAGTTTAGGATCCGCGGAAAAGGGGATACGCGATTTAGGGTTCGCGAAAGGTCTGCGAGAAGAGGGAAGCGATGAGAATATCAACGAGTGATGACACGAAAAAGACGCACGCGAGAGAGAAAAAGATAGCGCGATAGGTAACATGGAGTGGAGCGTCCATAGGAGAGCGCAAAGAGAGGGAAAGAAGAGCGACAAGATGATGCTCCGCGAAAGAAAAATGATGACAATGTTAATTCTAAGGTGCTTTAATATATGTATATATATTTTTTTTACTTATATAAGATATATTTATAATTCAAAAGAGGTAAGGAGAAGGTTTAATCCCAAAATAATTACACAATATATATATAATATTTAAATATTTATTTATAAAGATGTGTGTGTATGTGTGTGTGTAAATTTATAATATAAAATATGAATATATAAAATTAATGTAATATAAAATATAAATATATAAAACATTAATATAATATATAAAATTTATTCGGAGAAAGGCGGCGCGGGCAGATCCATGCCTGGCTTCTAAACACAGAAAAAATTTTATTAATTTTGTTGCGGAAATGATCACGCAGTCCGCGCGCTGTTTGTGTTTTTGCGAGATGGTCAAAACTCTGCAAATCTGTCGAGAGCCAAACAGCGCAGCGGCGAAAAATAAATTTGCGAATCATAACAAAACGCGCCTCTTGTCTTCGACCAAGGGCATCGTTGCCGCCTAACAACATCGCCGAGCGAAATCGAGAGAGACCATTATTTTCCCCCGAGAGAACTGACGTGTTTTTCTTTTTTTTCTCCCAAGGTCCGCCGAAACCTAAAGACACACCAGGCTCTTGAAGTCGCACCCTCAGTGCCTCTAAGTACGCCGCAGCTTCGAGTCGTGCCAAAAATATAGCTACGAGTTCGCGCCAAAATTGCACTTAGTATTCTCGCCAATATCGCACCGCTGCAACGTGCAGTTAATAAGAATTTACTGCATCAATTACTTTCTATTTTTTTTGTGTCTAACTACTTTACATATATATATATTCTTTTTTGTGCTTTGTTTTATTTCATTAAACACTTTTGTGAACAGTATATTTTGAACATTTCTTTATTCTTTATAATATTCTGGTGTTCGTTCCACCTCACTCTAAACATTTTGGTCCTTCGAGCCGGATAGTGCACATCCGAGCGAGTGGTGAGTGAACACGAGTGTCGCGGTGACGGTAATCCTGGTGCGAAGGGCGTGACGTTGACTTAACTCGCGCAATGAGCCTCGACGCCGAAAGTGTCCTTGACGCTCAGTCCGAGCTGTACGGTCGCATAGCCCGCGCCGAAGAAAACCTGAAAAAGTTAGGAGCGTCAAAAATCTCAATCGGCAGTGTGGAGTCGCGACTCCAGACTCTGGAGGCAAACTGGGATAAGTTCCAGCTCAATCACGAAGAGCTGCGCTCCAAACATAAGAAGGTGCTCGCTGACCACGACTACTTCAAGTCGAGCTGGATTGTCACGGTCGAAGACAGGGTGATGGACCAGCGCTCAACTCTGCTGGATTTGCTGCATTCCCTTCGCTCCAAGCCGGAGAGCGGAGCGGAGCGAAAGATGATAGCAGCTTCGGAGCCCGCGTCGCAGCGGAAGCTGCCCAACATCGAGCTTCCCGGTCGCATTGAGGATTGGCCAGCGTTCAGGGACCTGTTCCTGTCGATGCTGGATCGCCATCCTTCGCTGGCAGATGTGGAGAAATTGCACTACCTGAAAACAAGAGTGCAAGGTGAAGCCGAAGATCGAATTCGCAATTTGCCGACAACGGAAGGCAATTTCCGACGAGCATGGGCAATCCTCGAGGATCGGTTCGAAAACAGGCGAGTCCTTGTGCGCTCGTACCTCTCGTCGTTCTCCGCAACGCCTAAAATGAAGAATGAGTCCGTCGCCGACTTGAAGAAGCTGGTCAACTGCATACTGCAGACGGCTGGCACGTTGGAAAGCATCGGTCGCAAGGCAGCATACGACAACGACCACTTCGTCCACACAGTGATCGAGATGCTAGATCCTCGATCCAGACGCGAGTGGGAGGACACAATCTGCGATTCACGAGATCCGCCTTCGTATGATGAGCTGAGAGCGTTCCTCGAGAGCCGCCTGCGAGCTTTAGAAGCGGCGTTGCATCCTGCGAAGCAGGAGCCCGCATCCGTTTCTGCCTCCAGGTCGGCGAGCGCGTCTTCAAGGTCGGCGCGCGCCAACCTGGCGCAGAAGCAGCAGAAAGGAGGTCGGTGCCCACTATGTCAAAAGGATCACTTCATCCTCCTGTGCATTGAGTTCCGCAAGAGGCTGCCGGCGCAGAGGAAGGAGTGCGTGGAGAAAAACAGCCTCTGCCTGAACTGCCTTGGCTAGCATCCTGTAGCCGAGTGCCGATCTGCGAAGAACTGCATGGTCTGCAACGCGAGGCATCACTCCACGCTTCACGAAGCCTGTTCAACAACGTCGGCAGCCAGTGGAGCTATCGCGACATCGCTACACGTGAGTTACCACCACGAAGAAGATAGTGCCGCTGGCCTCCTGGCCACCGCACGCATACACGTCAAGAACAGACATGGCGAGCTACAAGCAGTCCGTGCGCTCATCGACCCGGGATTTGAGGTGTCGCTCGTCCACGAGGCCGCTGGTGCAGCGACTGCATCTCCCTCGTCGCGCCACTTCTATGTCCATCTCCGGTGTCATCGGGCGGCGAAGCGGCAGGCTGCGGGGCACGCCCCTTGAGCTGAAGTCGCGCAACTCCGACTTTGCAATGCGAATTTCCGCATTGATCCTTCCCCGCATTACTGCGAGCAACACCTGCGTGCCGGCCACGACTCAGAGTTGGCCCCACGTCCAGGATCTGTGTCTCGCCGACCCAGACTATGGAGCGAGCGACCCAGTGGAGCTGCTGCTGGGGGTGAAGGAGTATTCCGCAATAATGGAAGGAGAAGTACGCAAAGGCGGCCCCGGCGCTCCAATGGCTCAGCGCACGGCATTCGGGTGGATTCTCCTGGGCGAAGTCGACGGCGCAGCAAGGTCCGGGGAGGCATCATCCCATCACTGCCAAGTAGACGAGGACCTCGTGGGACTGGTGCGTCAATTCTGGAGCCAGGAAGAACCACCGACCGACCAGTTCCACGCCGCTCACGGAGGACGAGCAACGCTGCGAGACATTCTATGTCTCATCGCTCCGCCGCACGCCTGAGGGACGGTACGTCGTGCGCCTCCCGACTACCACGACGCTGCCAGACTTCGGCGAGACGCAGCGCACGGCCGCATGGCTGGTTCGCTGCATGGAACACCGGTTTGCGAAAGACCCGGACTTGCATCGGCTCTACTGCACCTTCATGCGAGAGTATGAGACGCTCGGCCACATGCTAGCAGTCTCCCCGCCGTCGGAGGTCGAGCGCGCGCGCACATGCTATCTCCCGCATCACGGCGTACTCAAGGAAGCTGCACCAGAGAAAAGAATCAGAGTAGTGTTCAACGGGTCATCGCGCCTCAATTCCGGTGACTCGCTTAATGCTCACCTCTTCGCGGGTCCCAATCTGCTTCCAGCGCTGAGTGATGTGCTCCTGAGATGGAGGAGGCATCAATTCGTGCTGGCCGCTGACATCGAGAAGATGTACCGCCAGATCTTGGTGCATCCCGACGATCGAGATCTGCAGAGGATAATATGGCGGCCGACGGCTGACGCTGAGCTGCAGGAATACCAACTGCAGACGGTCACCTACGGCCTTACCTGCGCGCCATTCCTCGCGATACGCACAATCCGGCAGCTGGCGAAGGATGAAGGAGAGCGATTTCCTCGCGCTGCGGCAGCGCTGCGGCAGGACGCATACGTGGACGACATCCTGACGGGAACCGACACCCTGGACGAGGCGCAGGCTCTCCGCGACGAGCTGATCGGCCTCTGCACGGCGGGCGGATTTCCTCTTAGCAAATGGTCAGCCAATGCAAACGCCATACTCAAGGACATCCCCGAGGAAAGACGTCAAGTGCGAGACCTGCGTGAGTGGGAGAGCGACAAGGGACACTCCGCGCTCGGCCTCCGCTGGCATCCTCGCCAGGATTGTTTTGCCTTCAGGGTACAGCAACTGAGCAGCCAGCGAGTGACGAAGCGAGTGGTACTTTCGCAAGTGGCTCGCTTATTCGATCCCATGGGCTGGCTGTCGCCGGTGATCATCAAGGCGAAAATTCTCATTCAGACGATGTGGCTGCAGCATTTGGACTGGGATCAGCCTGTCCCCCCGACGGAAGAGCGGACTTGGAGAACTTTTCGCGACGAGCTCCCCGCTCTGGAGAGCGTGCACGTGCCTCGTTGGACACAGTGCAAGGGATCAAACAGTGACCTGGAGGTGCACGGCTTCGCAGACGCCTCCGAGCGAGCATACGCTGCGGTGGTGTACCTCCGCACCAGAGGAGTGGAGGGCGAGCGCCGTGTTTTCTTGTTGCAGGCGAAAACCAAGGTGGCCCCTGCGCAGCCGGTCTCGCTGCCAAGGCTCGAGTTGTGCGCGGCGGCGCTTCTTGCCAAGCTGACAGCGCACGTCGTCAAGGTCATGGACATCGCGTCCGCTCCTCTTCACCTCTGGTCGGACTCCACAGTGACGCTGGCGTGGATTCAGAGTCACCCGTCGCGCTGGAAAACTTATGTGGCCAACAGGGTCGCCGACATCCAGCGAAGGCTCCCCAACGCCCAATGGCATCATGTGTCCGGAGCAGAGAACCCAGCAGACTGCGCGTCACGAGGCTTGTCTCCCAGCGACCTGCCGGATCATGGGCTGTGGTGGAGCGGGCCGCCCTGGCTGTCTGGAGACGCCACGCTTCCTGCGAGCACGCCGCTGCCGATGGGTGACCCGCAGGAGGAGAGGCGTCAGGTGCATCTTGCAGCGGTCCAATCAGCCGAGGAATGTCCAATGCTGCGACGATTCTCAGTGCTGCAGCGGCTGCTGAGGGTAACTGCGTGGTGCTGCCGTTGGCTCGGCGAGCGGCGCGTTCCATACACCCCGATGTCCGCGCTGTCGCCTCAGGAACTCGAGGCGGCCCGACTTCGCTGGATCCGTCATGTGCAGTCCTGGGAATTCGCGGAAGAGCGGCGAGCGCTGTCAAGGGGCGTGGCAGTCCCGCGAAGAAGCGTCCTCGCTAGGCTGGATCCATTCGTGGACAGGAATGGCGTCCTCAGAGTCGGTGGTCGGCTCAAACACGCTGTTTTGAACCCGGATGAAAGGCACCCGATCATCCTCCCCAGGAGGTCGCACTTCGCCGTCCTGGTGATTCGGGAGTGCCACCGCCGAGCCATGCACGGCGGAGTGCAGCTGACTCTGGGGATGGTCAGGCAAGGATACTGGATTCCGGGAGGACGCCTGGAGGTTCGACGCCACATTCATCGCTGCGTCACTTGCTTGCGATGGCGGGCGGCGTCCCCGAATCCTATGATGGGACAACTACCACCGCCGCGGGTAACAGCATCGCGTCCCTTCAGCCAAGCGGGAGTCGACTATGCGGGCCCGGTCCAGGTTCGGACAGCAGCAGGTCGAGGACACAAGGCGCACAAGGCCTTTTTGGCCATCTTTGTGTGCTTTGCAACAAGGGCTGTGCACATCGAGCTGGTGTCCAGTTATGCCACGGATGCCTTCCTAGCGGCTTTCCGGCGCTTTGTCTCACGCCGCGGAATGTGCCGCACGCTGTACAGCGATCGGGGGACCAATTTTGTCGGTGCTGATGCCCAGCTTCGAGCGATGTTCCAGGAGGCTGTGCGCGAAAGCCCGCGCATCGCCGACATCCTTGCCTCCGAAGGGGTGGAGTGGCGGTTCAACCCTCCGGCTGCACCCCACTTTGGCGGCCTGTGGGAAGCAGCCGTAAAGTCGATCAAACACCACCTCAGGAGAGTTATAGGAGAATCAACACTCACCTTCGAGGAGCTAAGCACTGTTCTTGCACAGATTGAGGCATGCCTCAACTCTCGTCCTTTGCAGGCCATATCAGATGACCCGGAGGACGTCTCGGCCTTGACGCCAGGCCATTTCTTGATTGGAGCCGCTTTGACATCGCTGCCTGAGCCGTCGCTGACATCGGAGCCTCTCAACAGGCTCACGCGGTGGCAGCTGCTACAACGAATGAGGGATGACTTCTGGTCACGGTGGTCCAAGGAATACCTGCAGTCACTCACCTCGCGTGTGAAATGGTGGAGGAAAAACATCAACCCGACCGTTGGCGACCTGTGTCTTATCCGCGGAGAGAACTTTCCGCCGAGCAGGTGGCCGTTGGCTCGAATCACCGAGGTTCATCCTGGTGCTGATGGACAGGTGCGCGTGGTCAGCTTGCGGACAGCCACGACGACATTGGCCAGACCGGTGGTCAAGGTCATCCTCCTGCCGAGGGCAGACACGGAACCTGAGGACCAACCAGCTGATGAGTAGCCGAGACGACCGGGCCGCGACATGACTTACCTCGACATTCAATACCACATGAGCAGGCGATGCCAGTCAAGTTGCCCTTTGACTTCACGTTGCTCTGCAAGAGCTTACCTGCGGCCCGCGAGCTTTACCGCGCAGTGCTTGCGGGGGGCCTGCCGCAATGGCGTGCACCCCCGCACGTCGTCAGCGCTGCAGAGGCCTCGCGGACCCGAGCTCGGAAGATTGTCGTCACAGGGTCACTCGTCACAGACAACGCGCCACTTAACATCAAAATAATGCCGGTCGTTCGTTTACAATTTTCAACCAGCAGGACCGGTCCTATGCTCGTTATCAAGACGCAAAGCGTTGCAAAACCCTGTCGGCAGCGGCCGACCAGACTGGGCGAATCGCGAGCATTTATCGTTAGATGCGACTAACGAGGCGGGCGGAAAATGTTGCGGAAATGATCACGCAGTCCGCGCGCTGTTTGTGTTTTTGCGAGATGGTCAAAACTCTGCAAATCTGTCGAGAGCCAAACAGCGGCGAAAAATAAATTTGCGAATCATAACAAAACGCGCCTCTTGTCTTCGACCAAGGGCATCGTTGCCGCCTAACAACATCGCCGAGCGAAATCGAGAGAGACCATTATTTTCCCCCGAGAGAACTGACGTGTTTTTCTTTTTTTTCTCCCAAGGTCCGCCGAAACCTAAAGACACACCAGGCTCTTGAAGTCGCACCCTCAGTGCCTCTAAGTACGCCGCAGCTTCGAGTCGTGCCAAAAATATAGCTACGAGTTCGCGCCAAAATTGCACTTAGTATTCTCGCCAATATCGCACCGCTGCAACGTGCAGTTAATAAGAATTTACTGCATCAATTACTTTCTATTTTTTTTGTGTCTAATTACTTTACATATATATATATATTCTTTTTTGTGCTTTGTTTTATTTCATTAAACACTTTTGTGAACAGTATATTTTGAACATTTCTTTATTCTTTATAATATTCTGGTGTTCGTTCCACCTCACTCTAAACAAGATAGTTAACATAATTTTACATAAACTGAAATAATTCATAAAATAAAATATTTGTAATATTTCGAAGTTTATGTAAGATTATGTAAAAATTATACCTTTACAACTTGTTATAGTAAATATTGCGAGGAATCGATTATATGAGAAAAATTAAGGTAATTCTATTTTGAAAATATAAGTGACCTTTAAATAACCTTGAAAATCGCCGTTTAAGGAAAAAGTCTGTGTCAACTTTTTCTTTTTCAAAATCCTGCAACTTTATCTAAATTTAATAGAAAATGTATAAAAATTCTCGACATTAGTACACACCACACACACATACACATACACAACACACACACACACACACACCATATGGGTAAATTTATATAAATAGGGTGCTTTAGGAGGAATGATGAGGATTCTAAGATATGATGTACACATCATTTTAAGCAAAGAAGTTTAGATAAACATGTTTAATAATTGTTCTATTCCGGTCATAAAAATATACAAAAATGAATGATATAATCTCTAAAAACTCACCTTTAAAAAAAGGTAAAAAAAAGCGACCAGTTAAGGGCACGCCATTAACAAAATTATCCATTGCAAACCCATGTAGAATCCTATCCTATTGCAAACCCATGTAGAATCCTATGAAAAATTAATCATTGCAAACCCATGTAGAATCCTAGGCAAATTAACCATTGCAAACCCATGTAGAATCGTACCCATTGCAAACCTATGTAGAATCCTATGAAAATTAACCCATTGCAAACCTATGTGAAATCCTATGAAAAATTAACCATTGCAAACCCATGTAGAATTGTATTAAAAATTATCCATTGCAAACTTATGTAGAATCCTACATTGCAAACCCATGTACAATAGAATTGTATGAAAAATTATTGATTATAAACCCATGTACAATTGTAACAAAAGTAATGAAATAAAAAAAAAATTGCGACAAGTGAAAGTAGAAACTTGTACCAGTGGAAAATTAAAATTGCAGACATATATATAGTCGTATAATGAATCAGTAAAAATTTAAATTTGCAAATGTAGAATCGTACCATAAAAAAACTTATCTTTTAAAAAAAAAGATAAACAAGATGCCAAGTCCATGCGCCATGTGAAAAAGAAATAAAAAAATTTTAGTTAAAAAAACTGGGAGCGCTGCTAAATAATATTCTAATAATATTAAAATTAAATTGTTACTTTTAAACTCATTACAGTTAAAATATGTTTTGTGTTTAAATTAATTAATGTTACTTTAAGGTGCATTGTAATTTTGAAACTTAGCAGCGCGCCCAGTTTTTTTAACTAAAATTTTTTTATTTCTTTTTCACATGGCGCATGGACTTGGCATCTTGTTTATCTTTTTTTTTTAAAGATAAGTTTTTTTATGGTACGATTCTACATTTGCAAATTTAAATTTTTACTGATTCATTATACGACTCTATATATGTCTGCAACTTTAATTTTCCACTGGTACAAGTTTCTACTTTCACTTGGCGCAATTTTTTTTTTATTTCATTACTTTTGTTACGATTGTACATGGGTTTATAATCGATAATTTTTCATACAATTCTATTGTACATGGGTTTGCAATGTAGGATTCTACATAAGTTTGCAATGGATAATTTTTAATACAATTCTACATGGGTTTGCAATGGTTAATTTTTCATAGGATTCTACATGAGTTTGCAATGGTTAATTTTTCATAGGATTCTACATAGGTTTGCAATGGGTACGATTCTACATGGGTTTGCAATGGTTAATTTTGCCTAGGATTCTACATGGGTTTGCAATGATTAATTTTTCATAGGATTCTACATGGGTTTGCAATAGGATAGGATTCTACATGGGTTTGCAATGGATAATTTTTGTTAATGGCGTGCCCTTAACTGGTCGCCTTTTTTTACCTTTTTTTAAAGGTGAGTTTTTAGTTATATATTTACATGGGATTACACTCATAAACTAGAGGCTAAAGCTCAACACGCATGATAAGCAACGACGCGATCTCTGTTAGTGTGCCATCTAGATAAATGTATCAAGAGGCGCGCAAGGAATATCGACTTTCTTATCCCGCCACTTCCTTTTCGAACGTGGCGCAATAAAGTCTTGTCAAACCGATTCTCGTGCACATGTCGTAATAAATTATTTAATCCGCTTCCATCTCCTCTATCAGTATCATAAAGATATTTTTTCTTTTTCCGAATTCTTTTTCTTTCAGGATCTGATGTCAAATCTGATGTGTCTTCTGCTGTACACGTCTTTGCTCTTGCTTTTACTAAATCATCTATAACAAAAGAATGCAATGTATAGTATGCGTAATAATTATTAAATACTTATAAAACAAAAATAAACATGACTACTAAATGTTTTATAATAAATTAATTCTTTAAATATCACTTACTATAGGTACGTCCACTTACCACTTTTCGAATTTTAAATAATGGCCATACACCGAATACTGGTTTTTCACATACTGCGACAGAATGAATTAATTTTTTGCCAGTGCATGGTGGCCAATAACACATATCATCATGCATCCATGCGACCAGTACAGCTTCGACTAAATTTTCTTCTATAAAATGTATTACTATCTACTCCATTGGGCAACTATATATCTTATATTATTCTTATTGTTAGTCTGAAGTCAAAATAATTACAAAACTCTTTTCATTCTCATTTGGTTAACAAAGTTTAACATACAACACACATAATAATACTTAATATACTATAACTAATTATATAATATTTAATATAGATTTCTTCTCAATATCGTATTTACATAAGATATATACATATAATTACATGTATATACATATATATATATATATATATATATATATATATATATACATTTACACATTTATATTATTAACATAATGTATGAAGGAGAGGAAACAACATAAGTATTATTATATGGGAAAATTATCATTTTGTTGGAAATATCTTCCACTAGTGACATAGATAATTCTCCGAGTTCATGTACTGAAAATATATCAAAATTTGAAGATTGAAATGGTTCAGAAATAAAACTTGTTATATTAATAAATTTTTTCCCAATTAAGTACAATAGTACTTATTATCTTTTATAGCAAAATTTTCTATTAACATAATACTCTTATCTTTTAAATAACAGAAATTATCTTTAAAATGTGTACCAAACGACACATTATTTATAATCAATTTTTTAAATTGAGCAGAAAAATGTGTCATAGGTAAAGGACCTTCATGATGTTCTAGTACCATTTGCAATTTTATTTTTTTTGACAGTTTAGTTATCAATATATTTTGTGACTTATGAATACGCTTTACAAGTTGTGCTAATGGATAATGAGATTTTCTAACTAATCGTTTTAGATATTGCATGTAATTTTCAAAAGGAAATGCACTATAAAGATCTAAAGGTCCAAAAACTTTGCAATCATCAACAACATGAATTAATCCATGTACATTGTGTGAAATGTATTCTGCTCCATAAATGATTTTAAATTGTTTCACAAAAAATATTAATAATGAACATGCTTATTCTAAATACTTTGTATATAAATTAGCATTAATTAAAATTCTAACAGCAATATGTGAAGATATAAAATGTAAGTATTTATCAGATGAAAGGATATTTTTTAAAACAACTGGACCACAATACAATAAAAAAAATCTAAATTCAGTTGCTTTCCAGCGTGCAACTTCATTTAAAGACCGGGTTTTTCTTACAAAATCAGGAGGAATACAAGATTTTATTTCAATGAGATAACTTGAAATAGATTGTATGTTGGTTTTTGATAATCTATGTGAAATAGGTCCAAAGAGCCATATATTTATTAGTTTTTTTACTACGCCAAGGCATACTAAATGCATGTATTCAAGAGGGAAACTTTTTACCATGTTAATCGAAGGTATTGTTTCTAAAATTGATGTTCCTGTATGATGTTCAGATTGAACTCTATTACAGAAATTTTAATCCGTTTTTTCAAAATAATTTATTTCAGGATAACACACTCTGGCTTTTATATATTTTCCTCTTTGCATACATTTAGTACCTGCAAAAAATCCAGTGTGACCTTTGCAAGAAGTAATGAGTGATTTTGCTGGAGCATCACATATAAATGCTTTAATTGCACACAAATGGTATAGCATAATTATTATAAATAAAACCATCTTCCGATAACTTTATAGCTTCATCTGTAAAATCTTGTAAAAACAAATTAACATTATTAGGTTTTTCATAACCATGATAGATACCTATCACAGATATATATTGTGGATATTCAGATATTGAGTATAATATTGGATATATCTGACTACTGGAACTTTTGCTTAAAGGCAAACCATCAATATTAATAAACAAATTAATTTTTTCTGGCTGTTTTTCTAACAAATTAATTAAATTTTGAACTGCAAATTGAATTCCCATGTGTACATAAGTGCCTGAACCTACAGATTTGTAGGGTACATGTCGAGGTGTACAAAGTAAAGTTCTGGGATCTTGAGGCAAAGAATTATTTGTTTCTAATTTTAATAAATTTAATAAACTTTGTAAGGCGTTATGTGAAATATTATATGATATTGCCCATGATCGTAATTTATTAATAAAATTATTACTTTGATTATGTAAATTTTGATTTTCTATATTTTGTTGTGATATTGGAGTATCATTTTTAATAACATTATCAGAGTTATCAGAAGATAAGCTATATAAGTCATGTAAAACATTAAAGCAATCTGTATTAAAACAGTCCTCTGTTTTATAAGTACTATTACATTGGAAATCTGTATTTTTGTAATTAAAACTTATCATTTATACAATCATATTTAGAATTATTACAATTCTCCTGTGATAATGTAAAACATGTTGCGCTTTCTCTTTTAACATTTCTATAAAAAGTCGCTTTACTACGACGTTCATTATATTTGTTCTTGGAAAAATTAATGTGGGATTTTAATGATAAATTAATTGTTAAAAGAGCTTGTAAGAAATCAAAGGTTAGAAAATCTATCACTGTAAACAAATAATACAACGTGAGGAAATGATAATAATATTTATTGTTTTTGATAACAATTAATATTTACTTACTTTCTCAATAAGAGCTTCTTTTCTGTACAAGCTTACACACTTTTTATTTATCGTACACTATATACTATGAACGGACTCAACGGACTGTATGTACTTAATAATAAAAGCGGAAAAGAGATAATGAATAATTGCTCCTTCTTCTGTAATTTCTGAACGCCATCTACATCTTAAATACATTTGAATATTCTGTGAACATTTATGGAATATAAACAATATATTCTTATAGCTGATTTTAACATGTTCTAGGTAGATTTATAGATTATTCTTTATAAACAAGGATATTCTATAGAGATGTATAGATGATTTCTTTGAGAATATTCTCAAAAAAAATATTTTTGATGCTACATAGAATATTCATGCAATATTGTGTGTTATCTGGGAATAAAATTTAAATTAATCAAAAATTATAAAAATAAACTTGAAAGTTAAAACAAATGAGTAAGCGAACGTTTCGATCCAATTTTTCGGATCTTCTTCAGCGCAGTACAAAAAGCAAAATTAAAATCACCAAAGTCTAAATATTTTTAACGTATAAACGTCTAATAAACATATTTAAACGCGGTTAAATCAGTAAACGAAATAAAACGTCGTAAGATTAACATTAATATGACTCTCACTGAGCCATCACATTTACGTTACTGTGAGAAGCGATCTTCTCTAGTTTTCTGACTAAAACGAGGTTGGCAGGTGTTAAAATATAAAATATTAATCGCATCCTATAAATCAAAATAATTTTCTCATTACACCTCACTAATTATAATATCCAAAATCAAGTGCGTTATAAAACAATAATCTAACACATGGTATAAAAAAATGCTAATAAAAACTTACATATATTTATGATGTGACAATATTTTAATTGTAACAGTAACAAAAGTGACGCTAGTGTAATCCTCATGTCAGTAGAACGGCTCAGAGGAAGCTGAAGCTCAGTTGGAAACGAAAAATTACAAACAATTATAATCATTTTGTATTTGTTATTTAATCTTAGAATTTAGGTAGTCTCTCTATAGCTTCGATATAAATATCAGATAGATTTTCAGTATTAGTCTGTAGATTGAGACTATTATTTTGTCTTTTTATGTATATCATTTCTGATACTGATCTTTTTCCGTAATATATTTCTTTATCTAAAATATTAATGTTCTTCCAATCAAATTCATGATTAAAATTAACGCGGTGGTCCGTTATTACTGATTTAGTATTAATATTTCTAACTATGTGTTTCTTATGTTCAGAAATTCTTGTGGTCAGTCTTCTATTAGTCTGGCCCACGTAAGAAGCGTCGCAGTTTGAACAATTAATTTTGTAAACAACGTTGGTATTATTCAAGATGTAAAAATCTCTGAAGTCACCAGATGATAATTAAAAATGGTAGTAATTTAATCAACCAACTCTGGCTATTTAATAATCTTTATTTAATATTTACGACGTTTCGGCCATGGGTTTCGGCCCTTATCAAGTGCTAAAACACAACTTTTTATATAGAAACTTAATTTCTGATCTTAAAATGTGACATGATATAATGTGAAACATTTAACTATGTTGGTATTATTCATTTTAGAAATAGTATCTTTATGTACTCGTATATATTTATTTAATTTATTAAAATTAAAAAAAAATAATTTAAAATTCATGTTCCTAATAATATTTCTAAATTGTTCCGTCAAACCGGGTAAAAACGGTATGGTGTTCGCGAACTCAGTAAAATTGACTAAAGAGAGAGAGAGCGCGGAATACCGGCGCACGTGGTCGGGAAAAGATGGTGGTTTTAACGCGGCAGACAATAAGACGCAGGCGAGGGAAATTAAATCACATCGCGCTTCGTAACAGTCAATGGTCCTTTTTATATTCCGCACATCACAAATGTACACAACTAATTCGTCCACGATAGACAGAGAATTAATATACGAGATATAATACGATGACATGGAAACGACTTATTATTTGATACGTTACTGAGAGCGATACAGAACTACGTGTAACCTGACTCAAGATTACTCCAGAATGCTTGCTTCGTCCTCGTCACTACGGAAGTGACGGGACGATACCGCGCTAATCAGATATCGATCTAAACGAAATCAATATGATTGCTATCCAATCGATGCTCTGAGGACGCCGCCGCGACTCTCAGGATTGTCTCGTGCATGTCGGTTCTCCCTCTTCAGTCAACCACCCTCGCACGAACATACCGCTCGTCCTCGCTTATTTTATAAGCGACAAAACATTTATAAAGAAACTAATGATTAGTCACAACAGTTGACTAGGATAATGCTAATTTATACTTTAATGTTATACATAAATGTATTAATCTACACTTCAATCTATAGATATCACAGACGGGCGAAAGTGGTTCGTCGTGCAAGGGGGAGGGAGGGGAATGATGGTGCGGGGGCTGAGTGGAGCCTGGGTTGAGTGCGTGTCTTTGGGTCGTAAGGGCACTCACTTCCATTGCTCTTCGGCTGGTGTTTCCCGGAAGTCCAGATCGTGGAGTATATGCCTGTACAATCGTTGATCCTGGATTTTATAGTCCGGGTGATCGGTCGGATGTCTCCGTACTTCGGCTAGTTTACGGTGGTACCACCGGCATTTCGGCCGGGTCACCGCCAAAGCTTCCGGGAGGCGGGAGAGGGCATCTGCCACCTGGTTAAGTGTCCCGCGCCGGTACTGGATGTCGAAATCTTGTTGTAATTCGAACATCCAGCGGGCTAGTCGTCCGGTAGGGGCCTCGATGTGTTGTAACCACTTTAAAGCTTGGTGGTCGGTCACGACGGTGAATCGGTAGCCCTCGAGGTAATCCCGCATCCGGCGTATACCCCACACGACAGCCAAG
Organism: Nylanderia fulva; assembly: GCF_048542155.1. Lineage (NCBI taxonomy): Eukaryota > Metazoa > Arthropoda > Insecta > Hymenoptera > Formicidae > Nylanderia > Nylanderia fulva. Next base: position 111,887 of record NW_028190588.1, read on the forward strand.
CACTCTAGTTCGGTAGCGCTATAATTCTTCTCGGCTGCGTTGAGGGTCCGGCTGGCGTACGCGATAACCCGCTCTCCTTCGCCGAGGTGTTGGGTTAATACGGCCCCTAACCCGTGGGCGCTGGCGTCGGTTTGTAGTAGAAATGGTCGCGCAAAATCTGGACAGGCGAGGACAGGTGCGGTGGTTAAGGCCTGTTTTAGTTTCCGGAACGCGGTTTCTTCTTCTTTTGCCCAGGTCCAGCGCGCTCTCTTTTTAGTGAGTCGAGTGAGAGGGGCGGCGATGGTGGAGAAGTCAGCGATGAATCGGCGGTACCATGACGCTACCCCCAGAAATTGCCGAACCCTGCGGAGCGGAGGGTCGTGGGGGCAGGCCAATCGGTAATGGCTCGCACTTTTTCTGGGTCCGTCCGGATTCCGTGCCGATCGATAACGTGTCCGAGGTACCGAAGACTTGGCCGGCAGAAGTGACACTTTTCTGGGTTGAGGCGGAGTCGGGCGTCACGGAGGCGGCGAAAGACTTCGGCCAAGTGGCCTAGGTGCTCCTCGAAAGTACGGGACGCGACAACTATGTCGTCCAAGTAGACGAGGACGTGTGGTTCTAACTCGGGTCCTAGCACGGTGTCGAGCAGCCGTTGGAAGGTGGCCGGTGCTGAATGCAGTCCGAATGGCATGACGCGGAACTGCATCAGCCCTCTCCCTGGCACCGTGAAGGCGGTTGCGGGGCGGCTCTCCGGAGTTAGTGGCACTTGCCAATACCCGCTGCGTAGGTCCAACGTGGACAAGTAGTGTGCGCCTCGTAGCTTATCCAAGGTGGCGGCAATGTGAGGCGAGGCAGCGGGTATGCATCTTTCTCGGAGGCCGCGTTTAATCGGCGGAAGTCTATACAAAATCGGTAGGTCCCGTCTTTCTTCTTTGCCAGCACTATCGGAGAGCTCCAGGCGCTGGTGGAGGGCTCGATGACTCCTTCGGCTTCCATCTTTTGGACCTCTTGGTCGATCACGGCTTGCATGGCCGGATTACGGGGCCGATATCGTTGTTTAATGGGCGGCCCCGGTTTTAGCCGAATTTGGTGCGTGGCTTTGTCGGTCGGGCCGCGGACCGATTCGAACTTTGGAAGTTCGTTATTTAGAAAGGCCTGTAGCCTTAGCGCCTCGCTGGTAGTTCCTGGGCTGATACTGGCTGTCGCGATTCCATCTTTAGTTGTTGTCTCGGTGACAGGTCTGGGCGGCGGGCGCAGCTCGACTCCTAATTTCGCCCAGAGGTCTATGCCTATTAGTACGGCGTTGTCTAGTTGTGGTAGTACGGAGAAGCGGTGGCGGTTGGCGGTACGATTTTCCTCGTAACCTGACCGTTGCTTCGATGGTCTCGGCAATGGGGACTTGCGTCCCGTCGGCCAGGCGTATCTGGGCTGCCTTGAGATCTGGGCTAGACGGTGTGCGGTTGATTCGGCGGGCCGTTTCAGCGTTTACGAATGAGATTTCTGAGCCGGAATCGAGGAGGCCCCACAAATGTTGTCCGGCGATCTGGATCCGGAGGTGCGGTCTCGGGTTGTATTTTAGGCCGAGTCGGGCTGGACGACGGCCGCAACGTCTCCGGCCCGCACCCCGTTTCCCGTCGGGGGGTGGCAGTCACGGGTGAGGACCCCGTCCTTGCCACATCTCGAGCAGAATTTCTTCGGGGGTCGCTGGCAGTGCAGGCGTGTATGTCCTCGTTGCTTGCACCTCCAGCAACATTCCTCCCGACTGTAGACCGCGGAAGCTACAACCGGGGTGTGGCTTTGCGGCACGTCCCTTCGTCGTTTCTGTCTTCGGCGGTGCCTCTTCGTATTCGGTGGCTCGGATGCTCAGATCCCCGACGCTGAGCACGTCCGCCCGACGGATGTACAATTGGTACACCGGATCCATGTTTTCGTAGAGCTGTTCCAGTTGGTCTAGGGGTGAATATCCCCCGGCGCGCCGCATCATGGTCAGGACCTCGGTGGCGTACTTTTGGAAGGACTCTTTAGGGCGTTGTTGACGTCCCTGGATCGTCCTTTTCATCTGTCTCTCATACCCGCTTGGCAGGTATTGCTGGCGGACAGCTTGGCGAAAGTCGGCCCAGCTGGCTATGGTATCGCGGATGTTGCGATACCACAGCAGGGCGTCTCCCCGTAAGAGTTCGGGTAGCCCTAACAGCATCTGGGCGTCGGTGTAGCCGTAGCCCAGGCACAGCTCTTCCGTACGCTCGAGGAATGCCAGGGGGTCCTTGCCCTCGAAGTGGCACCCCCATTTTCGGATCTGGTCCATGATCCTGGCTGGTTCAACAGGTGTCGGGGTGTAGCTTCTTCGTCTTTGGTTGGGCTTCCGGTGGCCATTTCGACGTTGATAGTGGGCACAGGTAGGTGAGTTCGAAATAGCGCGGGGTTTTGCCCGACAAATCGGCGGAGGCGTCGGCGGACCTCGTCTAAAGTTCCTTGGCTATCGATCCCGTGTCTTTTGGCCAAGGCAATAGCTTCGGTTTTTGATAATTGATTTACCCACGCGGGCATCTGGATAGGCTTAAGCGAGTCGGGATCTCCACTGGGCAGGTCCCTGTTCGGGCGCCATGTAACGGTTCACCTTTCCCGACGCCGCGGATCGGCTCGCCGGTTCCAGGATTCGGGAGGAAGGGGGAGATTCAGACTCGCTTATTCCTTATTAACAATACTTTGGTTTATTCAAAAAGAAACAAGTAAACAAAATGATTGTTGGCATAAAGCCTAAATAGAGAAACTTATTAACTACTCGGTATAAACGAAATGTTTGTTGGCATAAAGCCCTAAATAGAGAAACTTATTATAAACAAAATAAGGAGGCGTATAGCCTGTAGCGGTGTCCGGAAAAGATTTACAAATTACCCGGTATAACTTAGAGATACGGTGTACGGAGGCGTATAGCCTATAGCAGAAAGAAACCGGAAACCGGGAAACCCGGCGTAATGACGAGAAACCCGTCACCCGGTGTATAGCAGGAAGAGACCGGAAACCGGGAAACCCGGCGTAACAACGAGAAACCCGTTGCCCGGCGTGTAGCAGGAAGAGACCGGAAACCGGGAAACCCGGCGTAACAACGAGAAACCCGTTGCCCGGCGTGTAGCAGGAAGAACCGGAAACCGGGAAACCCGGCGTAATGACGAGAAACCCGTCACCCGGCGTGTAGCAGGAAGAGACCGGAAACCGGGAAACCCGGCGTAACAACGAGAAACCCGTTGCCCGGCGTGTAGCAGGAAGAGACCGGAAACCGGGAAACCCGGCGTAACAACGAGAAACCCGTTGCCCGGCGTGTAGCAGGAAGAGACGGAAACCGGGAAACCCGGCGTAACAACGAGAAACCCGTTGCCCGATACTAAAGGTAGGAGGCCAGAAACCGGGAAACCCGGCGTAACAACGAGAAACCCGTTGCCCGGCGTGTAGCAGGAAGAGACCGGAAACCGGGAAACCCGGCGTAATGACGAGAAACCCGTCACCCGGTGTATAGCAGGAAGAGACCGGAAACCGGGAAACCCGGCGTAACAACGAGAAACCCGTTGCCCGATACTAAAGGTAGGAGGCCAGAAACCGAGAAACCCGGCGTAACAACGAGAAGCCCGTTGCCTGGCTAGGAGGTCCGGAACAGGACTGGTGCCGGCTCATCCGTCGAGCCGGCTTATATACCCTGCCGGCGGTTCCCCCACTCTACCTCGAGGCTGTGGTGGGGGTAACGCCGGCGTCGTAGTGGGGCGCCTCTGGGGGTTGTAGTGGGGCGCCCCTGGGGTAGGGTGACCCGTGTATCAGTTATGATTTTGTGCTTAGGGGCGCCTTAGGCGCCATAGCCTCAAGTGGCGGGCGGGTGATCGGCCCGCGAGGCGTTAGTAACGGCCACGCCGTTACACTATTACATTGGAAATCTGTATTTTTCGTAATTAAAACATTATCATTTATACAATCATATTTAGAATTATTACAATTCTCCTGTGATAATGTAAAACATGTTGCGCTTTCTCTTTTAACATTTCTATAAAAAGTCGCTTTACTACGACGTTTCATTATATTTGTTCTTGGAAAAATTAATGTGGGATTCTTAATGATAAATTAATTGTTAAAAGAGCTTGTAAGAAATCAAAGGTTAGAAAATCTATCACTGTAAACAAATAATACAACGTGAGGAAATGATAATAATATTTATTGTTTTTGATAACAATTAATATTTACTTACTTTCTCAATAAGAGCTTCTTTTTCTGTACAAGCTTACACACTTTTTATTTATCGTACACTATATACTATGAACGGACTCAACGGACTGTATGTACTTAATAATAAAAGCGGAAAAGAGATAATGAATAATTGCTCCTTTTTCTGTAATTTCTGAACGCCATCTACATCTTAAATACATTTGAATATTCTGTAAACATTTATGGAATATAAACAATATATTCTTATAGCTGATTTTAACATGTTCTAGGTAGATTTATAGATTATTCTTTATAAACAAGGATATTCTATAGAGATGTATAGATGATTTCTTTGAGAATATTCTCAAAAAAATATTTTTGATGCTACATAGAATATTCATGCAATATTGTGTGTTATCTGGGAATAAAATTTAAATTAATCTAAAATTATAAAAATAAACTCGAAAGTTAAAACAAATGAGTAAGCGAACGTTTTGATCCAATTTTTCGGATCTTTTTCAGCGCAGTACAAAAAGCAAAATTAAAATCACCAAAGTCTAAATATTTTTAACGTATAAACGTCTAATAAACATATTTAAACGCGGTTACATCAGTAAATGAAATAAAACGTCATAAGATTAACATTAATATGACTCTCACTGAGCCATCACATTTACGTTACTGTGAGAAGCGATCTTCTCTAGTTTTCTGACTAAAACGAGGTTGGCAGGTGTTAAAATATAAAATATTAATCGCATCCTATAAATCAAAATAATTTTCTCATTACACCTCACTAATTATAATATCCAAAATCAAGTGCGTTATAAAACAATAATCTAACACATGGTATAAAAAAATGCTAATAAAAACTTACATATATTTATGATGTGACAATATTTTAATTGTAACAGTAACAAAAGTGACGCTAGTGTAATCCTCATGTCAGTAGAACGGCTCAGAGGAAACTGAAGCTCAGTTGGAAACGAAAAATTACAAACAATTATAATCATTTTGTATTTGTTATTTAATCTTAGAATTTAGGTAGTCTCTCTATAGCTTCGATATAAATATCAGATAGATTTTCAGTATTAGTCTGTAGATTGAGACTATTATTTTGTCTTTTTATGTATATCATTTCTGATACTGATCTTTTTCCGTAATATATTTCTTTATCTAAAATATTAATGTTCTTCCAATCAAATTCATGATTAAAATTAACGCGGTGGTCCGTTATTACTGATTTAGTATTAATATTTCTAATTATGTGTTTCTTATGTTCAGAAATTCTTGTGGTCAGTATTCTATTAGTCTGGCCCACGTAAGAAGCGTCGCAGTTTGAACGATTAATTTTGTAAACAACGTTGGTATTATTCAAGATGTAAAAATCTCTGAAGTCACCAGATGATAATTAAAAATGGTAGTAATTTAATCAACCAACTCTGGCTATTTAATAATCTTTATTTAATATTTACGACGTTTCGGCCATGGGTTTCGGCCCTTATCAAGTGCTAAAACACAACTTTTTATATAGAAACTTAATTTCTGATCTTAAAATGTGACATGATATAATGTGAAACATTTAACTATGTTGGTATTATTCATTTTAGAAATAGTATCTTTATGTACTCGTATATATTTATTTAATTTATTAAAATTAAAAAAAAATAATTTAAAATTCATGTTCCTAATAATATTTCTAAATTGTTCCGTCAAACCGGGTAAAAACGGTATAGTGAAAAAATGTCTTTTAAAAAAGACGTTTTTTTACTATTATTATTATTAATTGTGGTATTTTTTAATTTTTTAAATAAAATTACTAGACGTTGGTTAATAGTATTAAAGATCAAGTCACACACAAGCGGATAACAGTTCTCTAAAAGTATGTTGACAACGGTAACGAGATTCTTATAATGAAATCGTGGATGTGACAATAAAATTGTTCTATCCACTAGACCGTATATAGTTCCCCGCTTTTGACAAAATGGATGCTGAGACAAGAAATGTAAATATCTCCCCGAGAATGTCGGCTTGTGATACCAATCAGTAATTATCTTGTTGTTTTCTAAAATTAATGTCAAATCTAAAAAGTTTATTTTATTATTATCGTCAGTTTCCAGAGTGAATTGGAGTCTATTATGATAAGAATTAAAAATCATAAGTGTGTGGTCAATTAAAGTCAATGGAACAGTCAATACAATGTCGTCAACATATCTAAAGTAAATCGGGGGTGTGAATTTTAACAATTGTAATGATTTATTCTCAAGATCTTGTAAAACTAGATCTGCAATCACTGATGAGAGAGGAGAACCCATGGGCATTCCAAAGGTTTGGCGGTAGATAACGTTATTAAAAATAAAAAAGGTAGAATTTAAAACTAAGCCTATTCCATTTAAAAATTCTGATTTTGATAAGTCACAATTCTTTGAAATAAATTCCCATGTAGAGGAAATACTTTCAAGAGCCTAATCAATAGGGACGTTAGTGAATAGCGAGACAACATCTAACGAGATTAATTTAAATTCATTATCAATGTGAATCTGTGACAATTTTTTCACTAGTTCGAAATCGTTGTCAACACGACCTTCAGGCACTGGGAGGCTTTTAACTATAATCTTGTGCACGAAAGTCGCTAAGTTATACAGAGTAGTGTCAACCTATGACACTATTAATCTGAACGGACAGTTTTCTTTATGGACTTTAGGCAAGCCATATGCCTTGGGGAGAGTTCCATCAGTAAACAACAAAAGTCTGTATTCATTAGTTGAAATAAACTTAGAATTTTTCCAACAAACTAACAAGTCATGAAGACTGTTTATCAATTTTATAAAGACATTTAGACTTTGGTGATTTTAATTTTGCTTTTTGTACTGCGCTGAAAAAGATCCGAAAAATTGGATCGAAACGTTTGCTTTCTCATTTGTTTTAACTTTCGAGTTTATTTTTATAATTTTAGATTAATTTAAACTTTATTGTTTATATCAGTACATATTGATTAAATGTAATAAACTAGTTTTTATAACCGTAATATTACTTCTGCTCTTATTAGCCTTTTATATGTGTAATACTTTATTTGAATTAAAGAGCATTTAATTAGTATATTGTTTATCACACGTAAACTGAAATAATGCGTTCGACATATTTTTCATTTTTTATGTATATTGAAATTTGGTTTGGTTTTGAAACGGTAAAGTTATTAAAACGATGGATTAAGTTTCGGAAAATTATTATTACTAACTGTTCAGAAGTAAGTTGACCCCAGGTCAAGAACTTTATTATTTGTTCAAAGAGAATGAAGAAGTAGGTCGATAATTTGAAATTCTATAATTTTTGAGTTAATCCGGCACGGGGCAGCACGCACTGAACCTACACGCCGCGCTTCAAGCGTTCGATTATCGAATCGATCGGGGATGAACTGCCTCGTCATCGAACCTGGGTTTTCGCTCCTGGCACGGCTTTGCGATTAGTCACATGTGGGTTTTCCGTCGCGATTCTAATTGTTCGTAGTTCGTTTGATTAATAAAAAAAATAATCAGATTGATATTCTGCTGTGATTCAGTGATAAGTGAGATGTGAAATACGTTCACTTTGACATTCGCTAATTAACGGTAGCAACAAGGTGCGCCGTTATATACGCGACATAAAATTTGCGCTCAAAACATTGTTAACGAAGCGGAATTCAGTGATTTGGGACCAGAATTCACGCAATGGTGAAATATCAAGGTGCCGAAGTCCGATTGTTTCCACGAACGTAATAATTGTATACATGAGGCTCGCGCGTGTTCGCTTGGCACGCGTAGATCACGTGAGTTGGAGCGCGCAGATCACGTGATCAGTCATCTGGGACTGATACCTGATGTCGTGATTGTGTTTGCGTTCCTTTTTTTTCATCCCTTCGAGCCCGTGGTGCTCAACGCACTGTAATATTTATGTGATCAGTGATTCTTCATGTTAATTGAAACATTTCGGTTCGCGATTTAATATCGCATTCGCCGCAATCGGCAACGTGTACGAAATCTTAATGTGAGATTTCGAACGATTCGATACACGAGTTTCGAGCGTGTTCATCGTAACTAGCAATTGTTATGCAACAAATAGTTTTTCGGTGGTGTCCATGCAACACATGCTAGATACCATATAGTGAGACATTTCGGACTGCTTAACAACCACGTCGTACGTGTTTTCGCGGTGACTATTTTATTCGTTAATAGATAAAGATTTTATGTAAAGGTTTCAAATTAATTTGCGTTTATGTACATTGTGACTCTCGGACAAATTTAGTTAATAAATGGATTGTTTTTGTGTAATTGTGCATATAATTCCGTATTCTGGTTCTCGATTCGGCACGTGGCTTAAATCGTTACCCATCCTGCGCACCAATCGGAGCGCGTCCACCCTCCTTAAGATACAGTCCACTTTGAATCTTCCTGTGCAATCTATACACGAGACGGATATCGACGATCGGATTTACAACCCGATTGTCAGGATCCGTAGCTTCGTGCGTGAGCGTTCAACGTCAGCAATCGAGCGTACGCGCAAACATTTTTGGTCCTTCGAGCCGGATAGGAGAGTAATGACGAATCGAGAACACTGAATTAAGGACACCAGTGATATTTAAGTGCAGCGTGATTCGAGATACAGTCAGTCAAGTAATCGCGTTTAAGTAGACAATCGTGTTAGTGACATATTCATAAACAACTATAGTGTCAAAATGGAAGACGCTCTTGCAAATCAGCAAACTATCTTCCACTCAATTGCTCGAGCTCTCGACAATTTCAAAAAGATTGGTCGTTCTAATTTGACGGCCGCAAGGGTTCGTTCACGGATTGCGACTTTACAAGCTCAATGGACTCAAGGTGTGCACAATCACACCATTCTGCTTCAACTTGTTCCAGAAGATGATCAAGGGTCAATTAATTATTTCAAGAAGAATCAATTCGACCTTCACGAAGATCTCTATCAATCAGCCCTGGATCATATGAACGAATGTCTAGAAGACCTGGTTCCTGTCGTAAGTCGAGATACATCCCTCGAAACTTCTTTTGCGCAAATGGACGCATCGTCATTCTCGTTAAAGCATCTCCCTCCTATTAAATTACCGCCTTTTTCTGGAAAAAACGAGGATTGGGAGACCTTTCGCGACCGTTTTCAGTCGTTGATTATAGATAACAAAGAATTGTCAAATTTCACTCGTATGCATTTTTTGATCTCTAGTTTGACAGGTCCGGCCCGCGATGCGATATCAGGAATCAAAGTAACCGCCGAAAATTTTAAGGTCGCGTGGAAAGCGTTAACCACGCGTTTCGAGAACAAACGACGGTTGATCGAAGTACATGTGTCGACCTTATATCATCTTCCAAAGATGACTCGCGAATCAGCGTCAGAACTTCACGAGTTGCGAGATAAAACGGAACAAGCGTTAGCGACATTGAAACGTCTTGATCGTACAGCAGAGGATATTGTAAGCGATATATTAGTATACTTCATTTCACAAAAGTTTGATTCTGCTACGCGTCGAGCGTGGAAATTGAAGAGTAGCGATAACGAAAATCCTCCAACGTACAAAGACTTGATACGTTTCATATCTTCGCGCGCTATAGCGCTTGAGGAACTCCATCCTCACGAACACGATAAAACGAAGTCACATTCGAGAGTGACAAGCGCCACCGCAACTGCGTCAGTTAATTTGTCATGTCCAATTTGTAAACAATCTCACTTTCTCTCTAAGTGTCAACAATTTCTTTCAATGAGCACGGATCAACGACGCGAATTGATAAAGAAACTTAAGCGATGTTTCAATTGCTTAAGCGATAAGCACGTAGCACTTAATTGTCAGAGTAAATTCACGTGTCGCAAATGTAGCAAGCGGCATCACACAATGATCCACGTTGACTCGGGCTCATTGCAACAAACAACGAGCATTCCTGCGTCATCGAGTTCGCAGAATGTTACTAATATATCAAATGTCACAGCGCTTTCAGCGGTCACGTTAACTACATCACCGACTCCTGTGGTGTTGTCTACGGCAACGGTGAAAATACATTCGCTTTCTGGACGTTCCTTAACTGTCAGAGCCTTACTTGACGGTGGTTCAGAACTCACATTTCTTACGGAACGCGTAGCGCAAATTTTACGCTTACCTCGTATGCAAACATTTACTTCAACTTCGGGGATTAGCTGTGCAGATACCGGTACATGCCGATCTGCCGCGTTAATTAATATTTCGCCTCGCGATAAACCTGAGCCAACCTTCACCACGGTAGCTTACATCATGAGAGCATTGACGAAGTATGCTCCCAGACACGCTTCGTCATTACGTGACTGGAAACACATCTCCAACTTGACCTTAGCGGATGACGATCCGACTGGATCAACTCCTATTGACCTCATTATTGGAGCTGATTTGTATAGCAAGGTTCTTGTCAATATACGCAATGGACCCATAGGTCAACCAGACGCTATACAATCGCATTTCGGGTGGATTCTATCTGGACCTACGTCAATCCCTAATCATGTCATACAAAACACCCATGTAGTCGGCTCTACTTTGGTTTCATCGCATGTCGGAGCCCAACCTCAAGGCTCACCATTACCCAGTTCACAACAAAGGTATCATGCAGTTGCTCACTGCTGCTCCTTGGAACGGCAATTATGTAAGTTTTGGGAGGTTGAAGAAACTCCTCAACATGTTCATGCGTCCACAGAAGATAAACAATGCGAGGATCACTTTCAACGCACGCATACTAGAACAGCAGATGGCAGATATGTCGTGCGACTCCCTTTTAAAGAGGGCCCGCCTATTAAAATAGGCGACTCTCGCAGCATAGCTGAACGCCGACTTTCGTCGCTAATGCGTAAATTTGCTCGTCAACCCACACTTGCACAAGAATATTTGGACTTCATGCGCGAATATGAGCAATTAAATCATATGAAGCAAGTCGCTCCTTTGCATTCAAATAATGTTTTAAAAACGCCTATTCCTCCTTTATCCTCATCAGGAGACAAATTTGAAAACCCTTTAAGGGTCCCTGTTCGACGCCCCTCCCACCAAGGGGAACGTCTCTCAATTTCAATTACCCCGGCCCAAAATTTCAGCCGTTACAAGCATTATATTCGCGGAGGCAAATAAAAATGTATTCTGCGGACATCCTAAAATTTTCCCAAATTTAATCGATCCTAGAAAGACCCAAGGATCCGTGGGGTCACCACAATCAACTTACGGAAAAAAACTCCTTCCCTTCTTCGCAGCGTCAGCCCCCCGTTTTTGCTCTTCGAGAATCCAACTTGAACTGTGACGGGAGATTTTTCCGTTACCTCTCCCCCTAAAAAACATCTCGTCGAGAGTATTATTTGGTGCAGACATATGGGGAATTACACGGGTTCGGGGGGCGCCCCCAAAAATCGTTTTCGCAAGTGGTTTTTTTGCGTGACATCCTCCTCTGGGAAAATTCCCGGGCTCGTCTTGTGGGCGAAACTTTAAAAAAAGCTCTCTTAAAAAACCCAATTAAAGGTTTTTCCCCCCCTCGAAATTTCGCTGCCGGGTTTTTTGTTCGCTTTATTTATTTACAAGCAAATCACTTCATTTAAGCGAATTTCGATTTATTTTTTGGGGGGAAACCCCCCCTGTAGTTTTCGCTGGGTCAAAACAAAACCCCCAAATTTGGGGAAAAATTCGTAGTCATAGATAGCCGAAAAACAAACGATTTCCACCGGGGAGTTGGCATCCCCGTAAAAACCCCCCGAAAAAACCCCCCCAAATGTGCTTCCGCGGTTTCTCGGCCGAGATTTGATATCCTCAAAACCCATGGGGGGATGGGGCCCAAAGGGTTTCACTTCATTCGTGAGTGGCCCCCATCAAATTTTTCAACCACCCCGAACTCATTGGGGAAAAAAAAGGGAGTGAAACCACAAAAAAGTACTCGTGAAAAAAGGGGTCTTGCGCACGGTATTCATGGGGGCCAAAAAATTTTACGCCCCATGCAATTAACCGATTCATAAAAAATGTCAACGGAAAACCGCGGGAGATCACAAATCAAGTCCGTTTCCCCCGCCATTACACATTTAGTACATCAGGGCTCGTAACTTTTGGTGCAAAATGATCAAACAGAGGGGTCAAGCAAAAAATTTATTTCTCAGTCAAACAAAGGTTTTTAAAGGGAAAAACCCCTTGAATTTATTTAAAACCTTTCCCCCCCAAAGCAAAAGGGTTTCCCGCGTTGGGGGGGAAAATTGGAGCTTTCATCACCATTTCAATCCAAAATCAGTTTTAAAAGGATCATCCAATTTACTACAATGCTCATTTCGCTCAAAGCAATAGCCTCGCGCACGCCGGTCTTTAGCCCCTGTCTAAAATCGCCAAGAATTTTTTGGAAATTTTAAAAAATTTGGCCTTTTGTTTTAAAAAAGTTTCTACAGGTGGGGTTTTTTGCCCCGCGAGAAAAGTCAGGTTTGCCAATCATTAATGGGGCAAATCCCATCAACTCGAGTTCAAACCCCACCCCGGGGGGTTTTTTTCACAGCGGAAACGATTTGCCGGTCCCCGTGCTCCTTCGAGCCCCTTTTGGTCGAGGAATCCCCTCCGAAATTACAAGCCCTTTTTTTTTTGTTTGGGAACTCGAGCCATTCATCCCGGGTTTGGGAGCATTATTCAAAAACCCCCCATTTTTGAAAAAAAATTTTAACGATTTTTTCGCCAGACGGGGCTTGCCAGCTTAAAGTAAATTTGGGGGGCGGGACAACATTACAGGGGCCATAAAAAAAAATCCCGGCGTATCGGGGTGCTCAACGCAAAAAGGATTTTTTTCAAAATTTAAAAACCCAACAGATTGGGTTTTTTTGGGGGTTTCACCCCCCCTCAAAGCTCCTCATTTTGGAGGACTTGGGGGGGCAGGGGTTTAAAAGTGTCAAAAACCACCTTTTGTCAATTTTAAACTCACCGCATTGACATTTTAGGAGTTTTAGACGTGTTGTTTCAAAATTGGGGGCTATCCCAACTCAAACCGCCTTTTTTTTCCACTCAATGATACCCCCAGAGACACAGTTCCTGACCCCAGGGCACCCCTTTTTTTTTGGGGGGGGGCCATTACAGATCCGGGGAACCCCTTTCCCCCCTACAATTGAACAAAAAAAATTTTTCGCGTGGCAATTTCTCGACAGATTACGGGGCTTTTTTTTGGGAACAGGGCAGTCAGATTATTCAATCCTTCAACAAAAAACAAAGTGGCTCAAAACGCCCCCCATTCAGGGTTGGGGTCAAAAATTTTGATTTTTCCCCCTTTCCCCCCCACCTGTAAAAGGGAATTAGGGGGGAGTTATTTTTTTTTTCTCCGGGCCTACGGTTTTTCGGGCGTCTCAGTTAAAAAAAAGCGACGTCCGAAAAACAAACGACATTAAAAAATTGTGGGCCCATACCTTTTCGATATTTTAATTAAACGATCAACTGTCGGAACGTAAAACAGGGGTCGGAAAAAAACCCCCAAAAACCTAAAGCGCATGTAAGTTTCCAAAAATTCGCATAATTAGGAAAAGCAAGTCCTTCGTATTTTGTTTGGCGGGCGGCGGTCTTTTTTTTATACCAAGACCCCGCGTCGCTTTTAAAGAAGTTTATAAGAATCTATGTCTTAATATTGTTATTCAATCATGTAAGCCCAAATGCCTTTTTTCTGTTTTTTTTGTTTAAACACGGGTTTTTTTCGAAAATCATTAAAGCGTTAATTTTTTTTTTTTTTTTTTTTTTTTTTTCTTTAGTAAAAAAAAAAAACCCAAAAAACCCGGGGTAAGTTTTTAAAAATTCTGTAAACATTTTTGAAAACTTTTTTCGAGGGG